>NC_139761.1:30375406-30661661 GCF_965231275.1 Zosterops lateralis | reverse complement strand
GCCCTATGGATAGAAATTGGTGAGTGATGCTCTCTCCATACTTATCTCAACCCATGAGACTTTAACTGCATTTTCTCTTCCATATCCAGCTAAGGAGGTGAATGACAGACTGGCTTTGGTGGACACCCCATCACAATGCCGACCCCTCCCCAAAGTGCCAAATGAATTAGACTCCCAGTATTTAGGGCTGGGACTGAAGTATCCCTTATGGAATTTATTCCGTTTTGAAGAAATGAAAGTAAAATCAACACAATTTTGCATGACTTGGGTTCTTGTTGCAGTGCATCCAGCATGTGAAGCTGAGTCAGTCTCTCCTGTACAGAATAGTTGTACTCTAGATGACAATAGTTTAAATTGACCATCAGTACCTGATGTTAGTAGTTAAATGGAGAGGTGGACCTGGTTTGAGTTGTATGCAAAAAGCAAATACAGTGCATTTAAGAACTTCAAGATTGTGACCAAGGAGTCTTTTGAATGAGAAAGAGGGGTGAGATTGGCAGAGATTCCACTAAAAGGATGCAGAAAACAAGCCTATGTAGTTCTTGATATTTCTTAGTGGTAAGCCTCCTTCTTTGGGTTAATCTCAGGTTTTCTGTCTTCCATCTCCAGTAAAGCTAGGAAAAATTATAGAAGCTCATAGGAAATAATTAAAACATGTGCAGCTTTAAAGGGCCACTTCAGATGGATGGCTCAGGCATAGAGAAACTTAGGTCTGATACTGGAAGTCAAAGTTGCTGCTGCTTGTATATTTTCAGACAATATCTTAAATAAAATACAGTTGCCTTATGAATAAGGATTCACTATTTACTGTTTCTCTGCCTTTTGGCTGAAGACAGAAATGCATTCTTTTTCTGACAGACAGGAGGCAAGATTCCATATGAAGCAATGCTCATCTCCTAGTCATGCCCAAACATATATGGGATGGTGGGCAGGAAAGGCTGATGGAGAGCAACAAAGTCTTTTCCCTGACAATAAGTGACTTGGCTTGGGAGATCCAAAGCAGCAAAGTCAACAGAAAGGAAGGGTGCACAGAACAGAATTGCAGAAGCAGAAATAGTCCCTAGTGGAGAATCACTTTGGGGTGGCTCAGCCCATTTTGTTTTTAACCTTACTAACACAGAGGACTGAAAAGCTTGGAAAAACAGAAAAGCTCTGACAAAAGGCCAAGATACCTAGAGTGAAAACAATCTTGAGATCTGTTTCTACTCAGTGCTGCACATCTGTATGTGTAACAAAAGCACTACCCAGCTCATCACAAAATTAACAGCATGGAGTGATCCAAACTGAGAGCAGCAGAGGAGCTCTGGATGAAGGCAGAGCACTCGAGCTGGGGGAGCTGGGGAATTGTGTAACACCTGCTTGCAATACTGTTGGCCCAGCTACCACTCTGAGGCTGTCACTTTCCAAGTTTTCTGAAATAGTATAATATAAAAACCTTAAGACAAAAGGACTGGTATTTCTGCAGAATTCCCTCTCTCTTATTCAAAGCCATCATATACCAACCAATTTCTGAGATGATGTATTCAGTATCCTATAGAACTCTAATGAACTCAATGAAGTTATTTAGGGTATAAATCAGACTCAGTTTTGCTCTGTTTCCTTTAGATTTCATATGCTTATTACCCTCAAAACTAGCTGGTCCCTCCTCCTTTTATTTCTGCAACTCATTTCCCACAGCTGTAGTATTTATTCAAAATCCTTGGCTCTTGTTTTGCCTCTCATTCTGCTGCCTGAATAATTTGATCCTCTGGAGTATACTACTTTAAAACTGTTGCACACACCAGATGAGAGATATTTTTGCACCTCTTTTCCAAGGTCAGATTAGAAATGAAATTATTTCTGTTTAGATAGCTAAAGACTGATCTTTTTTCTTTCTTTCTTTCTTTCTTTCTTTCTTTCTTTCTTTCTTTCTTTCTTTCTTTCTTTCTTTCTTTCTTTCTTTTTTTTTTTTTTTCTTTTCCTTTTTCTTTTTCCTTGAGCATGTATTTCTCTTTTTCAGTACATGCATTGAAACACAGTCTCTGCCATACTTTTTAGGACTGCAAGCAGGGAGTTGAATGGGAGCCAGGGTATTATTTATTAAGGCAGTCTGGGCAGTGAGTGAGGTAAAAGCAAGTATTGTTTTGTATATAATGCCCCTTGATGTTATTTCTCTTTGTCATGCTAATATTGTTCTAGATCTCTGCTGTGTCAAGTGCAGACAGGAAACTAGTCAAGAGTGGTGTGTCCTTGACAAAAAGTACATTTAGAAACAACAAAAAATAATTACTTTTAACATTCAGTAAGAACATTAATTGTTAATTTCTGAGGTCCTTGCGGAGATAGCTGTTTTTAGAATTACTAGCCAAATTAACCAACTTCTTGTCACCTCTATTTAAATGTCCAGTGAAGGAAACTGGTCGAGGTTCAGGGAGCAGACAAGCCTTCATTTCAAACAGAATCCTAGAATCATTGAACAAGATAATGGTTTGGGTTGGAAGGGCCCTTAAAGACCAACTCATTCCAAGTCCCCTGCCATGGGCAGGGATGCCACCCCTATATCTGGTTGCTTAGGGCCCCATCCGACCTGCCACAGAACGCTTCCAGGGATGGGGCACCCACAGTCCTTCCAGGCAACCTGTTCAGTGCTTCACCATCTTCCAAGTAAAGAATTTCTTCCTAACATCTAATCTAAATTTGCCCTTTTTCAGTTTAAAACCCTTGTCCTGTCACTATTTGCCTGTATAAAAAGTCTCTCCACTTTTTATAATCCCTCTTTAGGTGGAAGGTACTGTAAATTCTCCTTGAAGTCTATTCTACTCCAGCTGAGCAACCCCAGTTCCTTCAGCCTGGAGAGCTGCTCCAGGTCCTTGGTCATCTTCATGACCCTCATCTGGACACTCTCCAACAGGTCCATATCTTTCTTATGCTGAGGAGCCCAGGGCTGGATGCAGGTAAGACATGCAGGTAGACATTCTGCACTCTCAAAAGGGCAGAGTAGAGCAGGTGCAGAATTCCCTTCCTTGCCCTGGCCAGCTGGCCACGGTGCTTTTGGGGCAGCCTGGGATGGGGGCATTCTGGGCTAGGGGTACACCCTGTCGGCTCATGTCAAAATTTTCCTCAAATGGTAATGTAATAGCAAAATAAATACTTAGCTTTAAACATAAGGATTGAAATCTCAGTCCTTTCATCTTTCTAACCACACTTCATCAAAACAACTTTGTAGGATAACTTCTGATATGTTTCCTTTGAACTTATTATATTTATGTATTACAGAATCACAGAATCATTTAGGTTGGAAAAGACCAAGATCATCGAGTCCAACCTTTGACCAGTTGCCAACTTGTCAACTAGACCACAGCACTTAGTGCCACGTCCAGTTGTTTCTTGAACTTTTCCAGGGATGGTGGCTCTACCACCTCTCTGGGGAGCCTGTTTCAATATGTGACAATCCTTTTCATGAAGGATTTCTACCTGCCTGATGTCCATCCTGAGCCTCCTCTGGCATAGTTTGAGACTATGTTGTCTTGTCCCATCACTTGTCACCTGACAGAAGAGGCTGACTCCCCCTTCACTACAATCTCGTTTCAGGGTGTTGTAGACAGCAATAAGGTCTCCTCTGAGCCTCCTTTTCTCCAGGCTAAACAATCTTGGCTCTCCCAGTTACTCTTCATAGGACTTACTCTCTAGATCCTTCACCAGCTTCATTACCCTTCTCAGGACATGCTCCAGCACATGCTCAATGTCTTTCTTGGAGCAAGAGGCCCAGAACAGGACACAGCAATGCTTCAAGTCCCAGATGAAAGTTCTAACTGGTGTTTTCTTTCTAACTGGTGTTAATACTTTGGCTTTGACATATGTTTGCTTGGTTTCTGAAAATATGTTTCGGTTAAAGAGTGACCTATAGCACTAAGTTCAGAACTCGGACTTGGAATGTAGTTTGCCAAAATAAGAGCTGGAAATGACACGTGTCAGTTTTTGTCCATATATCCTTTTATTTATCAATATTATGTATGTATTGACTTGAAATATTTTACACATGCACAATGGCGTCTGTGGCTGTATACAAACGTGCATATACATATAAGAGGCATGACAGTGTACACTTTGTTGCTAACTGTAACCATTATTTGTCATTGCTGAGATCTGGCTTAGTCCAGAACAGAGAAGTCTGTAACAGTTTTCTTCTCTGCTATCAGGAAGATTCTCACACTCTCTTGTAAGATACTAAAATTTTCTATCAGTTTGACCCCTTCTGTAGTGCCTGATGAAATCTAACAGCAATCAATTGTTAGTTTTTGGCCAACACACAGTTTTTAAACTGTAGGAGTGATGTAAGATGCCTTAGGGCATACTTCGATCTTATGTGCTTTAGCAAAAATGGAACATGAGAGAGTATAAACAATAAAGATATCCCCTTTAACATGCTAAAGAGCATCTTTTAAATTTGGAACAAAGTTTCACACTCAATGTTTCTCATTATCATTGTCAATACAAAGTTAATGTTGAGGACAATGGTTAGAACATTAATCATGTAGAGAGTGAAGGAAATGTCCTAGCTAAACTGAGTAAGCAGAGGCATTCTGGAGAATGTTTGCTCTAGGAGTTAGTCACCCTTCCACAGTCACAGAGCTGGCTTCCACTAACACAGAGGTAGCTGGCTGTGGGGTTGACTATTTTTAGTATGAATGCATAAAGATGACTAACACTGCATCATGCCTTGGAGTGAACATGTAGCATTTGTCAGAAATTCATGTTCAACAGAATTTAAGAATACCGTGAATGACTGTATCTATGTCTAATGAATTTCTCATAGAGAGGAAGTGATTGAGCACACAAGGCAACTTCTCCATACAAAGAAATAATGAGTTTTGTGAGCACAGAGGAAGAAATGCATCTCTCTTAAAATCATCAAGGAAAAGAAGGTAAGGGAATAAGCCAGAAAGATCATCATATTCCAAATTGTCCTGCTATCTATCATGATGCTTGTGAAGTCCAGTGGAAATGGGTGTATATATGAGATCAACCAAATCTCAGTGGGGAGGACAGGATATGAGAACTATGCAATTAAAGTATTTGAAAGATGTAAAACATGTAAGGCTGTAAGATGAGGTGCTGAAGGAGATATAAAATACATCTCTTTGTGCTATTATATTTTTTATCACATAGAAGAAATATGATTATGACAACAATCAGTGGATACATAAAAGTGAAAACAGGAAAACAAGTATAAATAGCAAGGAAGTCCCATAATTATTCCTTCTCCATATATACACACGATACATCTTTTCAACAGTTAAAAGGAGAGTCAAAGTTCAGCTTCTAGTGCACAAAGTGCTCTAGTGCAAGTACTCAGTCCACTTGCATAAATATCAGAATTTAGCATTCAGCCAACTCGCATGATAACTTGAAAAGAAAAAAGGGAGGAATAAAAGGAGTGAGCTAGTTCAGAGCAAGCAGACAGTAGTCTGTCAAGCAAATGGAACTATTCTTTTTTGTTTCACATGCAAATGATCTACAGATTTATTTCTATTGCTGCAGTGTGTTCACTATTGCTTTTATTGTTTTAGGAGGAATATTCTATCACCAACTACTACTATCTACATAAATGAGTACTATCTACATAAATGAGCTTATCCTTCACACCCTGGCAAGCTAAACTGTGGGTAGTGCAGGACATGAGAATCCATGGTGTCATTGTGACACGGCAACCTTTGCATCTTCTGGCTTGGCAGGCTTGCTTGAAACTGACTTGGTTGAGCTACTAATGAAATAATAACAGATAAGCATCAGAAAAGAAAGACTCACAGATACCCAAGAGCCATATGCAGCTTCCGTGCAGTGAGGGCTCTGGTCAGGAACTGGAGCTGGCTAAATAAAGTTTGTTGAAAGGTCTGAACAGAAATTCTGCCTCAGGTTGTATTCCATGCAATTCAGTGACCTGGTAAACATAGATACTAGAGAGAATGTAGCCTGTAAAATCCACGGTGCAAGCATGTCAGTTTTGATGTTTCCCGTTTACTGTGAAGGGTCCTGAAAAAGTCCTAAATATTAATCTTTTTTCTTTTTCTCTCCTCAGAAACAGCACCAGCTGTCCTCTCTGTATGTGAGAGTATAGTTATTTATACTAAATCAAGGATGCTTCTGTTTGAAGTTACATAAATAGGCCATCTTCAGAGAAAAAAAGAAAAGATGAGATACTGATTGTCACAGAAGTGCATGGATAATGGAGGTCTTCTCCTTAGAATCACAGAATTGTTCAGGTTGGACAAGACCTCTAAGATCGTCAAATCCTACTTAAACTGACACTATTGTATTCACCATCAAACCATATCTCCAAGTGCCACATGCCTTTTGAACACTTCCAGGGATGGTGATCCCACCACTTCCCTGGGCAGCTTGTTTCAATGCATGACCACCCTTCCAGTGCAGAATTTTTTCCTAAAAACTGATCTAAACCTCCCCATAACTTCCTCTTGTCTTGTGGCTTGTTACCTGGGAGAACAGACTGACCTCTGCTTTGTTACAACCTCTAGAGTCATAAATTAAGGCTGGAAAAGACCTCTAAGATCATCAGGTCTAACTGGTAACCCAGCACTGCCTTGTTTACCACTAAACCACATCCCAAAGTGCCACTTTAGGGGTCTGGAGAGCCACATAGGAAGCACAGTATAGTGTATTGTAGAGTTGAACCTACTCTGTGTGTCACAGACCATGTGTGGAAGAGAACAGTCAATGAAATTTCACTGTAGGTATTCCAGCTGTCTGACATGGATTCACTGGAAAAATAAGGGGAAGAGATATATTTTACAATTGTTTCATCTTTGCAGCTGGCCATGTCTCAGCTATTGCACATAAAGTGGGGCTTAGGAGACCAGACATTCCATCTTCCCACACAGGAGAAAGACGATCAAACATAACACAGCTCAGGCAATGAGTTGCTCATTTGTGATATTCCCTACAATGGTATGGGAAGAAACTTCAGCATATTCTTTTCCCGTAATGTTCAGCTGTGGAGCTAATTTCAAATGAAGCCACACACATATCTGACACACCCAAACCCATACTTCATTATGAGGGATGTCCTATGTTTTAGACCCAAATTAACATCAGTCATGTAAGGACACAGTGTCCTCATTGCAGTTATAGTAAATTATGGCATGAGAAACACTGAATCATAAAGTTCAGATTTAAAGCCTTTATAGTTAATTTTTATCCCCTTGGGCTTTTTGTTTGTATATTCATCTTAAGATTTTGACTATGTCATCAGGCTTTATTACAAACTTCCCTAAGCCTTATTGGGAAAAACTCCTTTAAAGAATTTAAATTAGTAAATAAATTATCTTGTAAGCAACCTTCTGTAAAGACCTTGTCTCAGAAAATGCATTTTTTTAATACTTTGTAATCAGTAGGAAGTGATAGCGTATGAACTCACTTTTCAGTTATCAAAGAAAGTGTTACAAATACCAAGAAAACAAAAAATTTGCAAGAACCATTCTAGGGCACAGTGTTCTACTTTTGAAGAAATATAAATCTATATACTATTTGTTCCTTACTTCTTGTTTTTTTTCTTTTGCTTGTTTGTTTGTTTTTGTTCTGTTTTCTGAAGAAATATTTTTGAAGGCCACTTTTCTAAATGGTGTTCGTTCTGGAGAATTTTCTTTATTTGTTACAGTAATGTTTGTATCCTGTTTTGGAAGGGCTTAGACACTTCATATCTATCACTTACATATCTATCACTTCAGTACAGCCATCTCTGAGCAATACAGAAACCATTGTAGTAGCAAAAATATTCACTAATGAAATAATTAATAACTCCTCTTTTATTTACTGCTGCCCTAATAACATATTAGTTATTTAGATGATTGTATATTGTGAAGCATCTGTCAGCACTGTTTTTCAGTAAGTCAAAATCCGTAAAAGTAGCTGGTCTCATCTTGCTATAAATGCTATTTGTCAAATTTGTAATCTTTCCATAAACCTCTGAATGTCCAACTTATAAAGAGATCACTGTAAACTTGAATAGCTGTGATTTTCTAAGAAACGGATGAACTGGAGAATATAGGGGAGAAGAGACTATTTTCCTAAGCTGTGCATATTCTTAATATGCATATATAATTTTCGGTCCTGCTGCTTGCTTCTTTTTGTTTTAAACAAGTCTTTGTTCCTCTTTCTGACACTGAAACTATGTCAGATGCAAGGAGAGGACCAAGCTGACAAATTCGGATACATCATCTCTCAGGATACTTAGTGACTCAGAGAAATACAGTAAAAATGGTACTACACTGTGTGCTAGCTCTCCTTTAACCCCATTAGAAAAAAAATGAAATGTTTAAAACAGGACTAAAGAGACAAATAGGGGAAGCAGAAAGGAGCTTGATTATTTTGTTCTTACTGATTTTAGGAGGAGATATATTGAAAGAATTTTATTGAATTGTAATTTATTGATGTATTGAATTCATTTGCTGTCATCCTTTGTCTCAGTGAATAATACAGAGCTGTGCAGGATTCAGGTATGTTGTAAAAATCAAAGAAAAAGCATCAGCTGAAATATGATCATATTTTTGCCTTTAACACATATGCTTGACACTACTAAACATAATGCATCACTGAGTCACACAGAGTGGCAAAACACATTTATTTTTCTCTATTTTTTATATTTGTTTATGTTAGCTTTTGACAGCATTTTTGCTGTTTCTCATATAAAATCTGTCCCCCCTGTTGCTTTGTGGATCTTTCAGACAGCACAAAGGATCTTAAGGACAGAGTTCTGAGTCATATTCCAACTTGAAATATCTTCATTTTCTTTTTAAAGATCTGAGATTTCAATAACTCTGATACTTTATGTAACAAATAGTAACTTTATATTCACATACACTGCTAGAATTACACATTGTGTGTGGCTTTTGCTTATTCTCACTCTAGAAAATCAATTTACATATTCAAAGCTTGAACATGTAATATAATATAAACATGTATTTATTCATCTTGAATGCTCACCTGTGAGGTCAGTCAATATTGCTCTTTCTTTCTCCCACCATAGGAAAATAAGGGTCAATAAATATCTTATTCAAGCCTACAACAGATTTAATTAAATTCTCAGACTTAGGAAAATTCTCTTGATTTTAGGCCTATAAGTGTATTACAATACTGAACTTCTTAGAGAGCCCATTAATTTTTGTCCCTCATTTAAATGTCCTGGAGATTTTAGATATTCTTCCATTCCTCCCTCCCAACAATGACTTCACTAGGATGTAGCCTACTACTAGAGACCAGATTTATTTTAAATTCCAGTTTCCATCAGGAATCCTTTTAACTGCAGAGAAGCAATCAAAGACCAATTAAACTGACCTATCTGTTACCTAGAAAGCCAGTAGATTTTGAAGTTTAGCTCTTGAAGTGATTACCTGGATCTAACAGGTAGGACTTGGACTAAATCTTGCTTGGGGCAGGCTTTTCTGACACAATAATTAGCCCAAAGGAAAAGAAAACAACCAACATAAATCCCTCCAAAGCTAATATGTGTGTGATCAGGTAACAGAAGCTGAAACTAGAGGAGAAAGAAAAGAGTTCCCAGGATTTTCCTGTCTCAAGTAGACTAATTTTATTGTGTCCCTCCACATACAACAGCAGTGCTCTGTGCCACACATTGGTGGTGATGCTCTTAGAAGCCTTGAACTTTTAATCTGGTTCATTTTACTGTTAGGAAATTCACTCACTTCACGGAAGTAGGGACCTGTTTACATTAATCTAACAAAGAGAGAAAAAATCCCCTTCAAATGATTATTATCAGATGGAGAAACAGGAAGAAACTTTGTACAGTCTTAACTTAATGTATATGCAATAGTGAGGAGAAAGGAGTGTGGATCTACGACTGATGCCTGAAGGTGTTGCAATGATTCAGATAAGATTGATAAAAAATAGCTGTCAGTGACTTTTTTGACGACTTTTTTTGGCTAGTGAGATTTTTTATTTTTTTATTCTTGTTTATTCTTCTCTGTTTGTAAGTTTTGAACACATGTGAGGGCAAATAACATCAGGATCTTGCACAGGTGAAGATGGTATTTCTTATGATGATGTATACAGAAGCTGTCCAAAACTCAATAAAACCATAGTGCCTGTGACCGATATCTGATTTGTTTGTGAACCTGAATTGAAAGGGACCAGTATTCTCTACATGCATGTATTTGTTACAGTTTTTCACTTGTAATTTCACTTTATTATAAAATTCAGAGTACTCCATAGGCTGTCCCATTGATTTCTTGCTCAGACCAAAGTAGACAAATGCTGGTAATCCTCCCAAATGAAGGATGTTTAAAAGGATGCTTTTTAAGGATGCTAAACTGCTTTAAAAAACAGAAAATCCTTTGGGTGCTCCATTTGCTGGACTCTATGAGGGTACAAGAAGAATTAAGACAACTTTGCAGGATATTTCACAGGCTGCTAGAGTACAAAATTTAGTTCACTGACTGTGTATATTCCAATTTATGGCTGGAATTGTAATACACTTTAGATATTAGATTTTGGAGTATTGCCATCCTTTTATACTCCTGCACATATGGTACAGGCATAACAAGAGAGTATTACTGAGAAAGATGCTTAGGCAGAAGTGTATTCTAGAACGTTAAATACAATAAAAAATTGTGGGTGAGATTTTGAATACAAGAACTCTCTACAGATGAAAATAACTGCAGGACCATTCTGTGCTGCTAAGGAAGATACACTGATTCTGCAGTCAGAAGAGCCTAACTTCAAACAGCCACCATAGCTGCATAAACTACTTGAAAAAATAATTTGTTAAGCTTTTCCTTTTACAACTGAGGATGATGATGATTCTGTTCTAATTTCACAAGCATAAAGAGACAATAAATTTTTAAGTTTTTATAAAATACTTCATCTAGCTACCATGTCTGATGGAAAACAGATGCTACAAAGTTCTTAATGCAACAAAATACTTAAACAATTACCATATTTAAACATGTCTTGTTATATTGATGAAGGCCTAATATACAAAGCTGCTAGATGCCTTGGATGTCTAAGTAATATCAGTATTTTCTGGGAATGATAAAAACAGGTAATTACTGTTAACTGGTTTTTTTACATTGCCACAGCAGTCACAAAATGACTTATTTATTTCTCTGTTTACTTATACATTCAGCTGATTCAGTGCTGTAAAATAACTTGGTTGAATTTTACAGTGAGAGTAGAGTAACCTGTTTTTTCTGCCTGGTGGTTCTGTGCTAACTCAATATCATCACATCTCACCCACCCTACTTTGTCAATGGATGATTTCGGAATTGCCACAAAGAGGAGAGAGAGATACGTTAAAAAAACACCAGACTGAAAATGACATTAGTTCTCCATCTCCCATGTCCTAAATAATGTCACTAACCATTATCCCAAACTGACAGCAAGTCAGCTTCTGTTTTCTGTGTAAGAACAAGTACGGGATAATCTCTTTTACAGAAGGTTCGTGTTTCTCAAGCACTAATGGGCAGAGACTGAATTTTAACATACAGTCTTACTGCATATTCTAAAGAGAGAGACAAGGTTTATGGAAGTTTGAGGAGAACCAGAGCCATTATAATGGGAAAACACTGAGAATATGGCAGTCTGAACACTGATATTTGTAGTTTATTTTAACTCTCCCGCATGCGGCAAGGAATAAATAATCACAAATCTCTGCATAGCAAAACCATCAAGTTTCACCTGTCCTAAAGCCACTTAAGGAATTTGAGAGACCTGAATATCACTAGCCAGATGAATCTAAGTCCATTTAGATTCTAGAATTTGCTGCTGCATTTAATCTTAAACAGATAGGAAAAAAAATATACTCCCTTTTTTTTGTTAGATAGGAGAAACAGCATTTCCCATGTACTTTCAACTTTTACAAATGCCACAGTCATATAAACATTTTTCATTGCTTTAAATTACCTGAGGACTTACATTTCTTTTTCCAGGTGTCTTTTAAAACTGTCCCTAAACAGAATATGAGGAAAAAATACTGTAGGCATTATTTCCTTGATTGGTCATTAGGCTCTACAAAGAAAGCTGTTCTTCACGGGTAAAAGATAAAAGCAAAAGCTAGTCACAAAGGTAACAGAAACTCTCTGAACCCCATTAGGTGAAAATATTGCCCATTTTTTTTTTTTCACTAAGTTACCATGGAGCACATGATTATGATTATTTTAAATCCATGCTTCATTTAGATAAGTAATCAACTCAATGGAATTGGCTTTATAGAACTGCTGAATAAATCTAGTCACACATGTAAGCTTTATGAAATGAGAAAGCATCTGCTTCACTGATGCACCAGCATAAAAAATAATTGTGAACTTTATTTACCATGGATATGCAAATTAAAATTACAACAGCTGGAAATCTTTAAAATAAAAAAGAAATTGAGCAGGTAGTAAGTATTTTCTGAAAAAATCTGCCTAATTCTGTCAAATTAAGGAAATATAAATTACTTCAACTTGTAATAGCAACTTGTTAAATTAGTTGTCCTGTTAAAAGAGCCTCATAAATTTGATCCTTAATTAAATATTGATACTAGTAATTCTGACTGTGTTAGGGTATCTGTCACAGATATTTTAGTTTTGAAGGATGTTACCTTACACTAAAACTGTTAAATACTTTTTCTGCACAGAGGTTATGGTAATCTCTGAACAGTGTATAGACATGGCTGCCAAAAGCAGCTACTGAAATGGATAAAAACTTCAATTCCTTGTAAAGTCTGAATTTCACAGTCTAAATCAGTTTGGAAGCTGTGGACAAACACTAAGCCAAAGGAAATTCTAATTTGATATTTTCACAGCAAGGAATAAATATAGGTACTTGCACTGAACAAGTGCAGCCCTTGTTGTTATCAAAATGAATGCTAATGATATTCTTCAGCAAGTACAGGATCTGCAATGACACCAGCAATTTCCCCTTCAGTATGAGTAACTTTAACTAGATTTAAGATGCTTCTATAGCATCATCCTATATAATCCAGTAATACCAACAACTAAGACCAGAAGACAAAAACAATTTACACGGCAACTTTAGAGTTAAGGACAAACAACATGTGGTATTAAGAATGCAGAACTGAAAACCAGTGCTCCAGCTGAGTTCTCCTTTTGTGGTTTCTGCTTGTGTGTTGCCTCCTTGCTTGCCACAGTCTGACATGAGCCTTCCCCGACAAGGTTTCTACCAGCACATGCTGGCTGATTACCAACTAACAGACACAATCAGGGAAGGTGCACTCCCACTGATGCTGCACAAGCATAAATGTCTGAGCTGAAATTGTCACTGGATGAGTGCAGCTGTGTTCTGTTTCACCAAATGGGGACAAGAATCAAAACGAACATCTGTGATACTTTTTCTTTTGTCTCCTCAACTCTTTATTTTAGTGGTGCAGGGACTGGCTACTGCTGGAAACAACTGCAGCTTCTGTGGGAATGATTTAGCCAACAAATTGTGGAACCATAGTTGCCCTGAAACTGGGGACCCAGCAGGCTTGTACTAAGAAGCTTTAGGTAACATGAAAATTGATTTCATTAAACTCAGACTTCTGTCTTCTCATGAATTAGCAGAAGATATTTTAGACTGAAATGTGTAACTTTGAAACCAAGAAAAATATCTCCCATGATTATAAATACTCATAGAATTGTGTGTGGAAATCTCTGCAGACTCCAAAAAACATGAAATCAGCAACTTAACGGATTTGGAATTATCTTATTGGTTGTGGTTGTTTTGGTTGTTTTTCTCTACAGAGAAAAGAGACAGAGAACCAATATAAAAGAAAATAACTGGTAAAAATATTATCCAGATTTTATTTGATGCTCTGTGGGGATGAAATCAAGCAGTGTTACATAGTCTAAAACAGCCAGAGTAGAAAAGAAAACACTGATAGTGTTGAATGGATTGCAAAAGAGCTCCACCAGTCACTAACATAGGTTACCTTTCTTTACCAATTATCCAAAATTTTTAATAGTGCTAAATTTGCACTTTTAGTGGAAATTTCATAGTGGTAGAGTCAACCTGGGCTCAAAATTTTGAATATCTTACTCCTTTAAAAGGAAAATTCAAAGTATTTTGTGTCTCTGAGTGTGGAGGTTTAAGTTGACTTCAGTAAGAGATGTCTTGGTCTGACATAATTACAGCAATATATCACAAGAAAATAAATATAGGATATTACTGCATTGATCTTATTTTTAATGTGGGTGGGTATCCTTCTTTTATGGTTACCATTTTATCACAGAATGGATAAAGAAAACCTTATGATTTTCCATTTTTACTTCGAGAGTTCCATGAAGAAAACAGAAGTGTCTGCTTTAAATCATGTAAACTACCCAAAAGCATCCTGCCAAACATGAATAAAATAAGGCTGCTGTTCTTGGTGTAGTCAATCACAACATTAGCCATGGGAATTCAGCTTGTCAGAAATACAGGTCTTTGGTGTTAAAGAAGAATGAAAAGATGGCATTTTGCTTCTGTGAAATGGTAATGATATGCACAATGGAATCTCACTTCTTGGGTAAGTTCTGCCTCAGGAGAACATGAAAATTACCTGACAAGAACAAATAATGGTAAACATGAAATGCTTTTCAGTAAAGCTGGCAGGGCTTTGAAAGAAATCTTTTTTGACGCATTAAAGTAGGGGCTCATGTGAAAGAATTTCAATCCTATACCCAGAAGTTCACTCAGAGCAGTTTTCAATACTAGTACCATAGTGCTAGTACTACTTATGTAGATAATCTTCACAAAATTCATGACAGTTTTTCTGGTAATCATCACAGAGCTTTCCAGGAATGGAGAGGAAAGGAAAGGGAAAAGGAAAGGGAAAGGGAAAGGAAAGGAAAAGAAAAGAAAAGGAAAGGAAAGGAAAGGAAAGGAAAGAAAAGAAAAGAAAAGAAAAGAAAAGAAAAGAAAAGAAAAGAAAAGAAAAGAAAAGAAAAGAAAAGAAAAGAAAAGAAAAGAAAAAGAAATATGTGAGATGCACTAAGTTCCAAATATTTAAAGCTAGGGATGTTGCTGTGTTTCTACACAGAAACTGTTTTGAATTAAAAAACCAAAATCAACTCAACAACAGTTTATGTAGGTACTGCTTGTGATTAATGGACATTCTATATTTTGTTTTACTTTTAAACATCTCATCCAAGATAGCTAAAGAATAGCCTTGTGGATGCTGTTTCTCTGATCAGAAGGTGGACTAGACCCTAAAACAAGACAGGTTTTTCATTATCTACTCCTTCTCCCTATGAAAGCCATGTTAGCAAGCAACTTCAAACATAAGTGAGTAAAAGTATTTCTACTTTAAAAGATTCTTTTGTTATGAATCTGGATAATTCAATTCTATTACAAAGTGGCCATTTATAATTTGTATAAGCAAAAAATCACAGCAGGATGTGGCTTATTGAGAGATAACCACATGCCCAGTGGCTTCGCTTTTATACCCATAAATATTCATTTAAGATGATCCTCTCTCATTGAAGTTGGTGACAAAGTATGCACTCCATTCAGTGGGAACAGACTCAGGCCTTAATGCAAGCAACACATGAAATAGTGTCTTCTTCTGGTTCTGGAAACCTCACGGAAACCTATGGGATTCTTGAGCAAACTTGGGACCAAAGTATACAGAATGAAGTAATTTAGTTTGTACTAGTAGGATGGAAAATTCTTTCTGATCATGCTTGAGCTGAATGAAAATCAGACCGTCATATGTTTGAAACTAATAATATTGTTATACATCCTTTCATCTCAGAGTGAAACAAGAAACTCCTATTGATTTTGTTGTGTTATTTCGAAAAATTCCAGTGTAGAAATAAGGGAATACTAAATTTCAGCATTTTCACAATGAAATATTTTCATATGGCCAAACTGAAGTCTTTCACTTAATAAACGGGTCATGTGTCTTTGATGAAGTATCATCCATCTCATTGAAAAAGTGAGTTAGACCAAGAAACACTAGCCTGCAAGAGGGAATATGCATATGAGATGTATAGCAAAGCAGCTGCAGAGGGATATTGATTTCAGTATGTGTTGACTTCAAATGAAAGATTTCAGATTAGTTCAGCAAACCAGAATATTTGGTTTCATATTCAGTCAACAGGAAAGATTTTTTTTGTTTGTTTTCTTAATGGGAAAGGGAAGGGATTCTACACAAAGGCTTTTCTCCTGTGGGGGGAGAAAAAAAAAAAAGATATTACAACACTATGTTTTCTATGAAGTTAAAAAAATGCCCCCAACATTTCGATATAAAGTCTTCAGCTAGCAATTGTTCCAAAAATTCTTATTCACACAACTATAGGACTTGCTAATATAAGAGAATATTGCCAGGTAAGATGTAACAGCTTTCTGGCTTGTTTGCTGTAGTGTAAATCACTCCATTAGTAACAACATTCTTAATAAATCTATCCACATCATTTAGTCTAAGTATACAACAGCTTAGACATAGGTTAAAAACTGCTTGGAAAAATGCTTACCAGCAGTCCAAGAACCTTTCTGTGCAATTATGTGCCAACTAGTTTTCACACTCAATTCAAATTATTTTGTTTTTGAAAAATGCTGCCAGACAAAATATATTTGGTCAGTAAATGAACTAGGGACATTATTGTGTGGAAAGGGCTAGGTCAGCCTATCTAGAATAAAATTAACATGAAATTCAAACCAACAGGGAACATATCTAATATCTTAAAATTTTTTTCTAAGCTCTTGCAAAGTTATATCTTGGCACTTCTCTGTTTCAGTCAGAACTGAAATCGGAAATACTGTTCAAAATACTGTTCTTGAACTACAGCTGACCTGAATGAAACAAGGAAGCACTCCAAAGTCACAAGACAGACTGTTTTTAGGAAATTGCCATCTCATTTCCCGACTGGAGAAGTTTGGATAAGATCAGGTAAACTCTGGAAACTGCTAAACTTCTGGATGTATATCTGAACTGAATCAAACCACCAATCCTTTGTGACTCAACTGTTACTGAAGTCCGTATTTTGTGGAGATGGCTATAAATAAAAGTTTTACTTTGAGAAAGAAAGAAGGAAACACAACATACTACACAAATCAGAGGTTTGCCTGCATTATCCCTCAAATTAGAACTGTACTGTACATTCAACTATACTGATCATAGTGATTTAAATAAAGGGTACATCCCTGAAGTCACTGGAGATAAACTGGTTTATCTGAGAAAAGATTTCTGCCGTAATTGTTCATGACATGCAGAAGTAAACTGCAGACATACTGAGCCTTATTCATCCAGGATATAAACTTCATTGCTTCAATGATATTCCATTAGAATAAAGTTGATCAACTAATCCTAGCTTGGTTATCTTTCCCTTTAATCACTGTTTTTTGATGTTGTCCTGACACATTTCATAATGGTGTCTCTGTTGAAATAGTGCTTATAGTCACGGTGGCTTAGCCTCTCTCAACCATATCTGTTGTTTATCTATGAAGAAAAGCCTGGCTTGCAAATATAGTATGGGTACTATGTAATTTAGGGCTTGAAAATGAAAGTTGTGACTAGGTTTTTCTCTTTAAAAAACAGATGTGCTGAAGATTGGCATGCACTCTTGCTAAAAACTGTTAAGCCTTTTATGAGGCTTTAACACTTATTTTGCACTTTTTATCAGCTTTACATCTGAAAATGAACCAATATTATGAATAAGGTATTCCCTTCAGTTTAGACACTTAGTTTATAACTTAATCATAGTTTGCTTATTTAAATCAAATTTTGATTATTAAATCAAAAGCAACTGCTTCTTTATTAATTTTCTTAAGCAAAGTGGTAAACTAATTCCTTTTATGTGCATAACCTAAGAATATGAGAAAATACATCACTTATTTAGTTAGCTTACAAAGTAACAGGGGGTGGGAACTTTCAAGGGACTGGATTGAAATGACATAAAAGTCAGGAAATGACTCCTGCGATGGGATTCCAGAAGTGGCAGATTGGTAAAAATGTCCTCTCATAACTTCTGTAACTTTGGACCATCCCATCCCAGAACACAGTTGGGGATGGGGAACCAGCCACCTGAGCCCTTGTGAGCAATAGTTGTGTGAAGAACGATTCCAAAGAACACGCCTGTATGTAAAGAGTGGGGAAACAAAAGCGAGTCACAGCTGTCTTTCAGCACTCACCCCAGTGCTAAAAAGGAAGTGTTCATCCCACTGGACTAATTCAGGATGCCAAAGGGGTGTCCTTGGGGAGTTTTGTTCAGGCAGCGAATCCTGTGCCGGTCAGATAGCGTGCTCCAGCCAAGCTGGCCGCGGCCAGAGCGGTGCGGAAGGGAAGCGGCTCTCCACGCTGAATGGTGCCTTTGTTCACCCTGCCGCAGCAGTTACATTCTGCAGGCCCTGCAGATACAACAGTGGCTGTATGAGAGTGGAATGGAAATGAGATGTTGGCTCCCCCCAAAAAGTTCTGCTTCTTTCCATTAAAACTGCAAAGGAATTCTGGCAACCGAAAAATAACCCTTCCTATCGAGCAATATTTTCCTGCCTCTAAAAGCCAAAGAAGCCAAGAGCATAAAGTGAAGCTAAAATACGGCCTAGATGGGCTATTACAGGTTGAACATTTTACAAGTTGGTTAGCTCCCAAAACAGAACCAAGGCAGGCCGGTAAATTAAAGACAAAAATCATACAGTGGCTGCAAAGCACCTGTAAATCCCTACATTCACCTAAGCCCTAAAATGCAGTAGAACAGCAATGACTGATCTGTTTGCTAAACAAGTTCTTTAGTATGTACCAGTTGTAAAGGTAGATTGTTCAGCCCTTGAGCTGTGCACCTTTTTCAGTCTTTTTCTGGGGCAAAATCCTTGTCTTTTTAAGAAAGGCCATTTTTAAATGACCGTAGACTGAGCTCTTCCATGTAGGGCTAAACTGCCAGCAAGCTATGAGATGTGATATTATCTTTTCTAACTAGAGGAAGGGAGTCTCCTTCTTTGGCTACTGTCTAGTGGGAATCAGCCTATTAATAGACAACATTCTACTCTGTTTTCATAATTAATTTTAGAAAAACAACATTGAGAACTTTTTTCCTTAATTGTCTGCTTCCATTCAGACTTTGCTTATATTCAAAGCTTATATAAAGATACAAAATATCTATCTATATATATTAAATATCAACATTCCTTTGAAATGAGGCTTTGGGTTAGTCTTCTCAGAGAAACTAGAGTGTATAGCAAATGTGAAGCAAGAACTGTATAATATATTACAACTGAACTATGTTACTAGTTGTGGCCTAATTTGCTTTTCTATCCAATTTTATGTAATGAAAGGGCAGTTTGTTTGCAGTAGCAGAGCTAGTTGCTATTGTGATCATTGGTTTGCTTACCATATAGCTGTGATTTGCTCATTGCTAATATGTGCGTTACAGTTCTAAGACTCCCTATAGTTTTTTTGACTCACAGTGGTTCCTACACCCTGTATGATTTCTTTTCTAATATTTTTAGTTAAGGGAACTCATGAAAGAAAAACCCTTACAGTCATGTGGAAAATCTTACAATTTAATTTTGGAAATGCTTCTGTTATGAGCCCTTTCTTAAACAAGAAGTCCCATTGGTGTAAATAAATACAGGATGTAGGATAGATAGAACTCTTCGTTTGTAACTGCTCACTCATAGGCTCCAGCTGTGTGTTTTTTCAGGGAAATAAAGGCAGAGTAAGAACCTCTTATATTCCCTGGCATGGTCTAAGTATTTCATGAGAGCAAGCATGACTACAGGAGCAGTTCATCTTTGCAACCTTTAAGTAGCATGTTGATCAAAGCATTCATCAACTTCAAGGAGGTGCTCAGCTGCTGAAAATATCAGGTCAAAAATATTTAACTGTTCATGAGCACAAAATAACCAAAACTATACTATTATGTACCTTCAGGAAATACTATTAAAATGAATGCTCTTAGTTAGGGATGAATGGAATGCTTGAGAGGAAATCTCTCTGCCCACTAGATATCAGCATAGTCAGTGAATATGAACGAAGAATTTGAACCTGGGATGGCAGCATTTCCAATGAGGTTTTGTGAAGCCTTAAAGCTATAATTGAAAAGAGAGTTTATTCAAACATAACTGCTGTGCTAGATGCCGAGCCTTGAAAATCTGGAACACAGCAATCATGAAAGTATGTTGAAGCAAATCCTCTGAGGTAGTGACCAACCAACTAGAGTTTAAGGACATTTGTTCATACCCATTCCTAGGAAGTATTAACATCCTGAGCTATATAATAGCAGCTGAACTGAAATGAAAAAATGAAGAAATTATAAATATCCATTTTTAAGAGTACATCTCGTCATTCTTTCAACCTAACTTAAACATTTGTAGCTCTCAAAGAATGATAAAGATAAAATATAATCTGATAGAATAAAACAAAGCATTCTTCATAAACTGGTGCAATCAGTAACACATGCAAGATAACATCTGCTACAGTATCTAAGACAGATAGTTTTTGAAAAGTTAAAAGCTTTATTTGCTTATTAACTTGTGGGTGCTTTTCTACACTTGTTATTTACCTAGAGGCTAGAAAAGTAGAACAAAGCCAAGCCTTTATTTGCTTAGCAACCTATCGAGCAATTGCACAGGATTATTTACAAGTAGGTCCAATGGCAGCTCTTTTGAATGGTGTGTTGATTTTTTGTTTACCTTGCTGTTACAGCAATAATAGCAAGGTGGGGTCATATTCACTCAGTAGGCAGGACCCTAAAATTCTGAATGCTTCATTGTTTACCAAGTCACCAGACACAAGAGTGCTGGGTTGGCCCATGTTTACCCAAATCCTGGTCCACTGACAACTAGGTGTGGCTTTATTGGACTGTTACTCATACAGCTTTGACAGAGAGGCTCAGCTTCTTAGCTGCAGCGCTTTACAGAAATTATGGAGACATACGGGGATGAATTAATAAATTTATGGCAATACATATTAATTGGGAATGTTTTGATTGTAGTAACACAATGGCCAAGGGCCGGAAATTAACAATCTATAACAAAGAAAAAAAAAATCTGTTTGGGCTAACTTTGCAGGCAGCAGTTAAATAAAGGGAACATCTGTTTATCAAAGGAAATGTGCTGCTTCTAATTAAACCATCATCTTTCTTGGTACTAAATTAGTAACTAGGGATGCAGATTACACCCTTAAATAGACAAACTTTAAGACTTCTCTCTCCAGTCTGCTATATGGTCAGAGAAAAAACCCCCAAAATTTCCCGTTTCATATTTTGAATAGGTGTTGTCTCATAATTACACTTGTAAGACTGAGAGAGACATTATGTAATGCAGTTCTTGCTGCACTGTATGTTTAAAATTGCAGCTTAATAACTTAAGGGAAAAATTGACTGAGTAGGAGTTTAGCTGCTGTGAACTTTAACCAAGGAAAGTTGTCATATTGTTTACAATGACAAGAATTTTCAAATACTTTGAGGAATAATGAACAATTTGAAGTACCATAAGTATTAGTTATGATCATAAAGCCTGAGTCTTGGAAGTAAATTATTAAACTCTGAATGTCTCATGTCCTCCAGCTAAAATAGTTTCATTGCACAGCCATCTATTCCAAAGGAATTATGACACTTCCAAGAGAAAAGGAAAATTTGTTTTTAATAGTCATAATCTAAAGCAAGAAATCACAACGTAATTTATTTTTTTTTTAATTCCCATTGTGTTTATTCACAGTGAAGAGAAAAAAAGGAATCTCTGCTCTGTTTCCTAGCAGACAGGTGGGATGTTTGAAAAGATTTTAGAAGGAATGTTTTGTCAAACCCGGTATAAACTGGCTACAAATTTCTTTTGCCCCTCCCTTCCCTCACCATGAGAAATATCCCGTATAGTTGAATCTACAATAACACAGAAGGTCGGAATACAGACCATATCTTAAGATCACTACACATCCAAGAATAATATTCAAGATATTGGTAAAGTCATTAATTTTAACAGTATGATGTCCTGATCTACAACTATTACAACCTGATTTGGAGGCTGGCTGCTTAAAATCCTACTTAAGCAACTATTGACGTGTCCCCTCCACTGTCTCCTATTTTAAGAGAACACATCTCAAAACTTGTTATGTTGAAGCAACAGCCATGTGGAAACCTATCATCGTCACTTGGGATGCTGCTGCAGTTTATAATCACAGCATCCAACCAATACACATAGCACATCCTCCCGTCGGGTCAGCCCTTGGGATCACAAGAAACCATTAGATTTATTTTTTTGTTGTTTTATATATGTCCATAGCCATGGTGGACAAGATACCATTTTCTGTCCAGGCTGAACCTGAATTTATGTACTTTCTACAGTTGGGTGGTTTTTTGTTTGATTGTTTCAAGAAACCATAACCTGATACATTTAAAAACAGCTCAGAGAATTCGGATTCTTTTTAAACTGTCTGAAGGGGATAGAAATATACTGCACAAATACCAGGAATGAATAATCTTAACTACTGACACCAGAAACTTTCTCAATAGCCTCTCTGGTGGTCACAGTCCATGCTTCATCAAACCTTACAGGCTTACTTAAAATAAGATTTTTTATATGCTCCAGGACAGCTACCCATAATAATAAAATCTCTCCCATCCTTGTATTAGATTTACAAATGACACCTTGTTTGTTTGGTTTTTTTTCAGTTGAAAAGAAGAATGTTTTTTGGACATGGTTTAAAATTTGGTAATTGGGTTATCATTCTTCTGTAAATACCTCCTCCTTCTATAAATTAAAGAGGAATAATAATAATAGATAGAGAAACTTTCCATTGTCAGGGATTAAGGCCAAAGTCATGGATTTCTTCTGTGAGTACACTGACAATTAATTACTGCCTGCATGCATAAAGAACTGGTCCCCTCTTCTAATGAAAGGAATATACTATGGCCTGAAATTGAAGTTAATAATGGACAATTTAGATTTGTACAAACCAGTACATTAGCATTACCTTATTGCCTCTTCGAGGGCTTCAAGACAGCATTTTTGTTACAACTAACTCCCCATGTCTATTGAATATTTTTGTATTCTAATATTCCCAGGTTGCTTGTTTGGACTTTGATTAGGCACAACTTAGTGCTTCACATTTCATCATCCCAAGAAATCTGTATTCCTTGTTATGTTAGAGGTCTTTTAACTGGTCTACTTTTGCATTCAGAACAATTTTTTATTACATGCTGTTCAGAAATTTCTAAGCACCAAGGAACTGAAGGATGTTCACTTCATTAACCGACTCAGTTTTTACTAGTATACATTGTATAATTTGAATCTTTGCACAATATAACAATCCATTCTCAATGGCTTATGCCAGAGTTTTAGAGAGGTGCTGCTCTTCACAGATTAAGAATACATAGATTTATTGAATACCTTCACAAGGATGCCAACCTTAAATTTAGAATACAAATTTATGCCATTTAATTATTTCTAGAAACATGTAACAGTGACTCAAAATTGATAAATACCCACCTATTCACTTTTGTCATAAAAAGAAATGTTACTTTTGTTCCACTGATCAGCAAACATCCTTTGAAAAGTGAGATTTGGATGGAGTAAAAGGTAAGAAAATACACCAGAGCACTGAACTTATAAATCTCACATGGTTCAGGAATTGGGCAGGCAATTAGTAATATTGAAAGAGATAGAATTAATAGCATAGTTTATGTAAGGCTTCTTATAGGTAAAGCCTGTATATAGATTTTCCAAAGTGCAAAATGGTAACTTGATCCCATAATATAAATTTCCTAGTATTCATTCTCCTAATGGTAGTCCCATTAATTCTTGAAGAGCATAAAATATATCTAATTTGTGTCATGATTATTAAGCTGAACAGCAAAAGTGGGGTTAGCAGATACATGATCACAAAAGACATGTAGAATTCATGACTCGGTTCATAAATATGAGTTCAACAACAATAAACCTTCCTTTCTTTTTCCATTTTTTCCATACTTTCGTTTCCTTAGGAAAGAAATATATGCTAGAAACCTCAGCACATTCCAGTCTTTGATTTGAATAGCTGCAGGACCAGGATAGTTGTGTAAGCTTTGGAGCATATTTCGGGCTAGACACACACAAAGAAAGGCTACAACTAGTTCAATAGCAATTGAGATTAAATGTTTTTTTTCTGGGAGGAAGGGAAGAAGGACTCATGGGGAGATAGTTAAGCACAGTACACTGTGGAAATGCACAAGTACAAAAAGCCACACCAAAGAAACTGAAGGCTAGATTTTTATTATGGTTTTGTACAAGATGAAGAGAACAAAAATAACATGGGAGAAGACAGTGAACATTCTTAATAGACTGACAGTATTGTATACCATTAAGTGTTTGCATGAAGACCACCCCTCCTCCCCTATCACCCTTTTTGATAATCTGTAAGTGATAGTATCAATTTAACGCTTAGGAAAACAAGCTGGAAAAAAAAAGTACCACATAAAACTCAACAGATAAAATTTATGAACAAAAATTATTTGATGCAAGCTGAAATCTGGATTTGGAGGAGCACTTAGTGTTGATGATGCAAGGGACACACATACTGAAACATATACTGAAACACATACTGAAACATGTACTGAAAAACATGTTGATGAATAAGCTTTCCATAAATATGTTTTCACAGCATTAAAGAGTTGAAAAAGGATAAATCAAAAGCAACAGATGGCCAAACAATCTCACGTGAGGAGAGGAAACAGCATATTCACAGCAGACAGCAATTCACTTAAAAATATGATAATTGCTCTTCAAAGCTCAGACTTGGACATTAGGAAATTACTGGTATCTACTACCAATCCTCTACCTGATACTAAAAATATATGAATTAATAAAAAAGAGTGATCAAAGCAAGCATAAACAGAGAAAGAGTAGAGCAGCTTCATTAAAAATCTCCCATGCTTTTTGTATTCCTGATGGAATGAGTCTGGATCAGAGGGGGAGGAGTGTTCATGACACATGTGGATAATATGAAGCATTTGTTTGGCATTTAGTACTGTTTAAAGGTACAGAAAGCCACGGAACTTGGGCTGTGTTTGATATTTACTGGAAAAAGAGATGCAAGACCTCACATTAGATTTGCTTCAGGAATGTAGCAGCAGATCAAAAAACCCAGCAGTGGTGAGAAGCCTCATCAAATAATTATTTAAAGAATGAAAAAAGAATATAAACACAGAGTACATGACATGCACAGGAAGTAAGTTTCTACGTAACGTGCTTTAAGCTAACTAAAACCACTTTTGAGGGATTCAAAATCCTCATGCTCAAGCTTTTGCTATCTACTGCTGCACATATTCCCATGTTTGAAATTAAATGTAAATCACACTTAGATCATGGTGCCAATAACTCCTTAGGTTGTGGGTTTGAACCATGTACAGGCCATTCACCTAAGAGTTGGACTCGATTCCAGCTCAGAATATTCCGTGATTCTGCAATGCTTGTGTGCTGTGTTGAAAATGAAATGTCTTACCTAGTCTGTGAGAAAGAGTCAGACCAGGCAAGGCTCAAACACAGAAGCCAGTATGGTGTCTTTGGAGTCAGAGAGCACTGACTGGACTGTATGGCCTTTATGTTTTTGTATGGTGTTTTTCATGGGGGGGTTGTTTCTTCTTGTAACTCTGTCTTGTTTTGCAGCCTTTAGGTTTTGAACTATACATTTTTTAGATCTTTTGTAGATCAAAGAAATGTTTATGCAAAGGGAGCAGAGTCTGGGCAACAGGAGCTATTATATCTCTTCTAGAAATGACAGACATTGGCCATGATTTCAGTATGTCTGTAGAGGTCTGACAACTGAATAAATGTATACTTTTATTAGCTATTATCAGCAGATATGAAACTAATTCCACATAATTATCACTAAGCAACAAACTCTATTTCATGATGCACTTTTGCAAGAGCTCAAACAGGATTTTGCAGACAAT
Organism: Zosterops lateralis; assembly: GCF_965231275.1. Classification (NCBI taxonomy): domain Eukaryota; kingdom Metazoa; phylum Chordata; class Aves; order Passeriformes; family Zosteropidae; genus Zosterops; species Zosterops lateralis. Next base: position 30,635,823 of record NC_139761.1, on the reverse strand, counting down.
ATTTACAGTGATATACACAAGTTATGGCTCGATAACTTGAGCAAAAATAAATTTCAATATTGTGGTAGGTGACTGCATTTTCAGCATCCAACAGAAGCCTGAAGCTTAGAAATGCAACTGTGTCCATTCCTTTCAAAGAAATACATTTCTATGTTCTAGTAACAGACTGAGATATACAAAAAAGTATGAGCTAACAGTTGTGCTAACCAGTGCATCAGTGCTGAAATTGTAAATGTTCATACACTCAGCACATCAAATGCTGTAAACTGTCCTCTAGTGTATTGAATATGCTTTTATGATGGGATAATATGGTACCATGTATTTATAGTTTTTGATGCAGTTAAACAATAAAAATATTTTTGTTCTTTATTTCTTATAATGCAAAAACGGTTTTAGCATGATACTTGCTGTTAATATAAAAATTACAACTGAGCAACAAAGCAGCCAAAATTATTACACCTAAGAAATCCTGCCATCAGACATCTTGAAAATGCAGCTCCAAATTTTGTACCTTAGGTGGATGCATCAACTAATTTTTATAACCTTAATTTATTGACTAACACAGTGATTATAGTAGGTGAAGATTTTCAGTAATGCTAGTTTCATTTTTTTCAACTAGGATGAGTTTTAAATAAATCTAAAAAGAAATAAAAGTCTAAAATGTACTTGGCTGGATTGAACTCTGTTCTTCAAAAACACAAGTGAAGGTAAAGTGGGTCTAAACTCAGATATCCATCATAGTTAATATTGTCCCTCAAATAATTCTATCCCATTTCCACAAAGCAATACGCATTTCTCATGTCAACATTTGATACACTTAGATATTAACCATGTGTTATCTGAAACCTGAAGCTGGTGAATCTCTTCTTTGGGCTTATATTTACTACAAATGACTCTGAAAAAGATTAATCATGACATTTTAAAAAAATATACTCAAGAAATGCAGTTCTTTTAACTACATTAAACTGTGAAGAGATACATATGTAGTCAACAAGCTGCCTCTGCCCATGGTAGGGACAGGGAAAGGGAGAGATGGCGATTCATTTCACCTATGCCAGACACTTATCTTACGATAAGATAAATCACCTTTGGGAGTCTATACCTCTCTTCATTTATGACAGAAATGAAGATGACTTGCTTAGAATCAATGCCTAAATTTAGATTTCTAAAATTAGATAGGATGCATTCTACTTTCATTCATTTATTTAATTAATCTATTTAAAAGAAGGACCTATTAGTTATGCTGGAAAAAAGTAGTGCCATTTTGTTGAAAACTCTGATAATACTGTCCTACCTATAACAGTCTGGAGTTTAAGTAATGTGTGGGTGAAATGAAGTATTATCACCATTTTACATAGAGATAATTCAGGGCACAGAAAGACACTGTGAATCACTCTAACTTGCACTTAACCCTTGTGTCAGAGTAAAAAAGGCAGTGGTAGCCTATTAGGTAGCACAAAAAACATTAGTCAGTTCTTCAGGAGAGCCCTTGTATTTCAGTTCACAAATAGATATAACACATAAGGTAAAAGTTCTGCTCTGTTATAAACGTACTTGCAGTGGCTTGGACCAGAGCATTTTAAATGGTAAATAATCTCTCAGCATTAATTGAAACAGCTACAGTCAGCCTAAGATCTTGATCCCCCACCAGAATCCTAGAAGTCTGATGGCACCATGTTGCATTTCCAGAACCAAAAATTGCTACAGACTGGACTGTAGTTATTCTAAAGCTACCTGTGGCAAAAAAAAACCACCCCAAAAATAAAAAACAACGTTTTACATTTTCATGGTTTTGGAAAACATGTTATTATGATTTCAGATTTGAAAGAAGAGAGTTATTTTACTATGTTTTACATTTAACCTTTGGCAATGGATAGATGTTATTAACCAGAGCAATTTAACACTGAGAAAATGCCCTCCTGAATCTTATTCATCATCCCTTGCAAATACATCTGGTAAATTCATAACATAAAAAAGTCCTATAGAACAATACTATAGCTATTAAAGCAATAATGTTTGTTGGAATACATTTAGAAATAGTCCAAATTACCCAATATTAGTAATATTTTCTGGTTTTAAGGATCACTGTTCCAGTTATTAATACATAAAAATGTTAAGGCAACAAATGAAATCAAGATTTTGATATCAAATGTAGTAAGGCCTTTTGGGGCAAATACGAGATTTATGATAAATTTTAAAAGTACTGCACTGCCAAGGTCCCACTCTAGACTGATTATCATTTATAATACCTGTCCTATTCCTCCATTTTTTCATGTGTGTTTACATATAAGTTTGTGCTTAAATGTACATACCTTGATGAGCTTTATTCCAGGTGTAGATGCCAATTCCAAGCTCAGTTGGTAACTACTCTAAGCACAGAAGAGTTTACTTCCTTTCAGGAGAGGAGAGAAGAATGCTGGACACTTTCCTGTTATTTTTATGCAGAAAATATTTTGGAATATTTGTGGAACTTAATAGAGGTAATTAATGTGTGTGAGACGTTTTGGCCTTACTCATCTGCATCTTTAATTTGGTCTGCTGTACACCATATTAACAAGGCTTCTGCATGTGAAAAGTCATAAAAATGAAATGTTTTTCTCCTCAAACATGTAATTTTTCAACCTGTTTAATTTTAATCCTGGAATTGTTCACAGTAAGCATAATTTGCAGGGATTATGAAAATACCATCAATATGGAAAGATTGCATTAATGCCTGATTTTAAGAGCAAATCGTGATAGTCAGAGATTTTTATATGGGCTGCATTACAATATATGATAACACTTCTCTGTTGGTTAGTGTAATACTAGAAATACGTTATGAGCTGAATTTCTATGCAAAAATCCATATTATTTTTTCATCTTTGATATCCAGACCCTTTTATAGCAGTATGTCAGCCAATTTGCTTAAATCAAGAGTAGCAACATGACAGTAGCATTGTGTTTGTTTCCAGTCTGAATCTTTTCTTTGGATTGTCTATGAATCTCCAAATATTCAGAATGTATAAGGTGGAAAGAAGAGTTGCAATTTGGCAGACAGCTTGTGTAGACCACTGAATCTTTTGCAGAGTGGAATTTAAGCATATTTACAAAGGAGCCACAGCCAATCTTTTGGCAAATCTATTACATGCTGCTAAAAGCACTATCTTGAAGGCCATCTGATAACAATCAGCTTGGTCAAGAAGGCCTACTATTACTCAAAAACTGGTTAGAACACATTAATTACAGTGATAGATGGCTGTAATCATAATAGGCCTCTATTTGTGCCTGGTTATGCTAGTGGTCCTTATCCTAACTTGGCATTTATTCTTTACTCTGCTACATAGGCAATCTAGCTAGTGATTTTGTCTCCCATTTCTTTGTTCTTTTTTCAACTTTTTTTTGGCTGCATCTTTATTATCACACACAGCTGGTTTTCTAACAGAGATGCCACAAACATTCTGCGTATTTCTCTAGCCTCATGATCATTGTACTCAAAATAAAATAGAATAAACATCTGTACTCTCAAAGATGCAGTGATGTTTCTCGTTCAAGTCAAACATGGAGATGTAGGACCTTCTCTCCACCTCTTGTAGCCTTGAATTAGCTTAAGTGTGTGGGGTTTTTTAACCATTACTGATATCTTAATGTATAATATTGTGCAGTTGAATAAAATATTATTTCATATATGTTTGTTCCAAATATTCTCACAATGTGGTAGCAATTTCACATTTCAGAACAGACCATCTGTTTCTCTCCTTTTGCTTGGAGAGTCCAGTTTATGTAGTCACACATATGAAAACTGTAAAGCCATCTTTGTACCAATAAGACTTTGATATCTTGACAGACTCTGAGATACCCTTCTTTGTCAATTTGTCTTTGCTTTCATGAACACTGAACACACAGTAAGCAAAATCTTTCAGATTCCAGTAAAATGTTTCTCTTCTCAAATGTTACCAATAGAACTACTTTTGGATCATTCATCAAAAGCAATTTTTACATGTGTCAAACATGGGAGGCGCCAGTGAGAGTGAACAATCCTGGATAAACTCTTCACTTTAGGTTCAAGCAGTCTGCAAAGGAACCACTTATGGATGATGCTAATAGAGCTATTAAATTTCACCATAAAGGTGGGCATATATATAAAATGATCACCATCTTGGAAGAAATTAATCCACCAATGATCGAGTAAGTGATGAGATTATGAATTTCCAACAGAATAAAGTTATGCAGGATGAATTGAACAGGAAAATATACCAACTCTTTCACCTTGTCTCTTCTCATCATGTGGTAGTACTTTAGTCTTTCTATCCTCCATTGCTTGCTTAAAACAAGCTTTCAATTTGGCTTAAGAAAAGATCAATTTTTGTTCAAGATCCTTAGTGCCTGCTAACACTCCTGAATGGGGAGCCATTTTCTTTACTTAATGTCAAGGACACACAATTAGTGATCCTCATTCTAATCCCTCCCCTCCACCTGTAGCAGCTGTACTGGTTATAGACTGAATGAAGTTTAAGTGTGCCAGTCATACTTTAAATACTGTGTTATTATGTTTGCCTTTTGATTAGAGTACTTGTAATCCATAAAAAAGGGGTTAGTCCACTGCTATATTTTCAGGAAATAACATGAAAGTATTACAAGGCTAGTGTAGTAAAATGTATATACATAGGCTGGTCTAATATCACTGTATGGGGAATTGGTACACGTCTCCCATCGTCACTGTATTTCTACAATAAATTCATATAATGGCAAAACCAAATACAGTTAATCTAATGCACTTTAGACATATTTCTCACTTCACCACAAGATTATTTTTTATTTACTTAATTTAATATTTATTAATTATAATTTTTCTCCCTTTTAATCTCTTTCCAAACTTGCTAGGATTTTTGTAAATCATAGGGAGGTCATCATAATGTAAACAAGGAACTTGAATGAATTTGCTGGGATAACCAAAAATGTAGATGGTTTTTCAGATGGCATTTAGGCTAAAGAATCTCTGTTTATTTTTTACAGTTGTTCCTCAGATGAGAAGATTCCTGCAGTGTGAGAACTCCTTGTTAAATAGACTGTATATGCATCATATGCCATATGATTTCTTGTAAAAGCAAAGGTCTAGCAGACAGAAGCTTCTCTGGTTGAAACACCAGCCAGATTAATACCTCATATGTACAATAGGACATGTGATCTTCTGGTGCTTTTAGCCAGTGATAGTGAAAATTGGCTGAATGGGAGAACTGAAAAAGATTTCTGATAAATCTGGTGTTCTGGTTCTAGAAATTATCTGACTTGAGACAAAACATTTGAGAATTAGTTACCATTGTCAAACCTTAACAGTTTGATAAGCACTTGAGACAATCTTGGAAAAATTTCTTATACCGATTAACGAGTAAGCATTTTGTCTTTCATTGACAGAAAAGAAAAAATTAACTTTATTCATAATTTCAAGAATCTCATAAATTTAAATGCCAAGTGGTAGGAAGGTGGAAATTGTTTTCCAGATTTCTATATGGAGGAAGATGCACAGTTAATTTCTTTTTTTGCTATAACTCACCTAAGTTACTGAAAATCTTGTTAGAAATTTCCCACATAATATTTACATTAATTCTTGTGGATTTAAAAAGTTTCCTCTAAAAATTTAACTAAACTGTCTTCTCATACAGCAAAAATGGTGACACCAACTTCTTTCACCATAATAAAAACATTAAAATGATGAATACGTGTGTTCTTTATTTTCATGGCATCTGTCCTGCTTTCAACTTTTCTGACTGAGTAATGACCTACAAACTTGTTCTATTTCTGAAACATCCAAACCACCTATTATTTTTTGTCAAGTTGTCTATCCAGGAATCATTAAAGGTTGCTATGCCTAACATTGTGGAGCTTGGTAATTTATGGGCATGTTTTCATTTGTTTGTATATTTTAAAAATTTACCATTTGAAATATTTTATAAGAAAGTAGGGAATATGAGAGAAATTCAACAGCTAAACACTAGCTGCACTTCTGAGTCACAGACAAAAGGATGCTACAATCTTCCATTCACTCCTGCATTCACTTCTAGGGAAAACAGTGAATAAAGAAGATGGAGGAGCAGTTCAAAAGCAATTGATAATAATCTCTACCTCTGTCATGATTGAGAGTTCCACGGTATTGGTAGGAAATGTCTTTGCCAAGGGTTGTCCTATTGGTGCAGGATTTGACTAAAAAGTGTAAAGTTTTCCCAAAATAAACATGCTAACTGTATAAATTATGGTGAATGTGGTATGCATTTTGGGAAGCTCTAACACAGAAACCTGTCAAGAGAATGGTATGAGGACTTTGCATTTTTGCCCCTTTCTGGAAAAAAGTAAATTAATTTGACTTCCTCAAAATCACAGATAAATATATACATAAAAAAATCAAATATTAATTTTCCATATTTAGAACGATTAAAATAGAAGTCTTTAACATGTTATAACATAAGATGACATACTTAAATACATCTGAAAAGTAGTGTTGAGATTATTCTTATTACTCATAAATGCAACCTCATTAGCAAGGATTTATGTAAAGCACAAAAACATACTCAGATATGCATATATTCAGTCTCAGATTTTCTTAGTTTGTAGATGCAACTTTAAACAGTGTTCATCACTTGAAATTTTACTGTGGATTTTTATGAATAGTTGGTGATCTATAATTCATATGTAGCTCATTGAGTATGAGATTTATTCAAAATTATTGATTCTACTGATTATAGGATAGTCTATATGAGCTAGTCAGTTTTCATTCAATTTAGAACCAGATCTGTGTAACTAACATTTGCCAATATAAATACAAAATTTGGTGTATGAAATTTACTTTTAACAGCATGACTTAATAATCATACTAATATGAATAACATGATATATATATATAAAAAAAAAACTTCAGAAGACAATAAATCAATCTACATATCAGTTTTTCTCTTGGAAAGGATAAAGCTTGTAATGTTTATCACCAGTAAGCGGCTGGTCTCACTGTATTTTGCTTGGTCAGGTTTGCTACTTTATGCACTTTGTGATATCAGCATAACAGGAAATATAAAGGAAGCCAGACTTCCTCTGCAGCCTTGCAATTTCAAATATGCAGAATGCAGCTACAACAACAAAACAAAATCGATGCTTCTCCCTTTGATTTCTCAGGACAAAATCTATTTCCTAAGCCATTTCTTTTTAAAACTCTCCAGTTTTCACATGTCTATTTATGGCCCATAGTTCCCCACAAGGACAAGGAATTAGGCTTGAGACTACTTTCTGGAATAAAAATATAATACCACAGCTATTTATTTATTGGTTTTATGTGTAAGAGTCCTGGTTCAAGATCATATCCCAGTTGTGTTTGATGCTGTTCAAACGCAAACTCAAAACAATACCTTTCTCCAGCTTAGAATGAAAAAAAGAAAAAGAGATAACATAAGTAAAACAAGGAGACAATATCCTTTGGCAAGACAGATGGTAGTTTCAGCCACTGAATCACATCTCACATTTTCTAGTTTTGAAAGAGGATTATATATTAGCATATATGACCATATTTGGAAGGCCATGGGGACTTCCTCTCAAGTATGAGAAACAGCATGAGGTAAAAGATGTAAAAATGTTAAAAATAGTTCTCAGTCAAATGGAAGCTAATGTTGTGGACCAAGTTAAGGGCAGAATTCCACATTTGCAGGTAGTGAGGGCGAACTTAGAAAGAGCTTAAAAACTGCATGCAAATTGTTTGAGTTAGTAGAGAAGCTGAGACATGTACAAGTACTGAACTAGGGAAATGATTTTGCAGAGACATTCTGTGTAGGTGATCATCTGAAAAAAGCAGCATGGGAAAGAGTTGGCAGAAAGCAAAAATGGAATACAACAAGATGGGAATTGGGGCCTTTGATGTGTAAATGGACAGAATTATTTTAATTATGCAAAAATAATGAAAAAACCTAACACTGCAATAATATGAATATTTATAAGAGGTCAGAATTGCAAAATATGCTCAGGCTAACTGCTTGCACAGGCAGGATGAATTATGAAGTGAGGAAGGCTTTGGGGGTCATGTTGAACTTGAGCTGACCCTCCACAGATATAGAAATTTTAGTTTGCATATGAAATAAGTTTGTAGTTAACTAAATGCAGATAATCAGTACAAAGCATCAGGTGAAACAAATTAACTGAATTTGTGCTTATGCATTAGACTGCCATTAATCAATGTCCAAAGTGAGGAAAGAAATGGAATTCTTAAAAGGCTTCGTGAGAACATGTGAAGTATGTCTTGCAAGCATGTACTTATACCAGAATGTAGTGAGAAATTGGAGAACATCTAGCACAGAACTGGAATAAAAAGTACAAGGCCTCAACTGTTTGGATACAGTACATGAATATGTGTTGGTCTTAGCAATAGGGAATGAAAGACAGCAAGCAGTTGTGGAGGCAACAAGAAATAAAGCAGGGTTTTTTTGATGGAAAACATACATATAACTATATTGTGTATGAGGAACTGAATGAGACTGAGAAATGGAGCAATCAGATGGGAAGAAGATGGGATGCATGGAGTGGGCTGCATGGAGAAACTGGAAGACAATCAGGTATCAGACATATTTCTTCACAAGAGAGAAAAAGATGAAAGTGTACAAGACTTTAGTGAGAAGCTAGGCCAAAGCAAGAGAAAGTAATTTTGCATTTTGTTCTTGTCCTCATTTTTTATGTGAGGGGTTGTAAAGGTAACAGGGAGAAAATGAAAAACAGTAAGTGAAAATGTGAGAACTAGAGCTAAACTTGTAGATTTGTCAATTAATTAAACTAAAAAGTGGTCAGTTTTTCCAAAGGGAAATTATCAAAGATGAAATAGCTGTGAAATGAGAGGAAGTCTGGGTAGTAAGCAGAGATCTTAGGGCTTCAGACTGGAGCTACTGAAACTCTTTTTCTAATCTTAAGGACTTCCCACTCCTACTAAAGTGTTAGTTTACGGAAAATCTCAGAATAGGGAAAAGGCTACAAAGGACAAAAAAAAGGAAGTTCTTACCTTAATTCTTCATGAAATGTCCAAAGTTTATACAAAAACAACTCAATCAAAATCTGAGGACCATGACTAGAAGGAAGAGGTACTTCCATTAGCCTCCCAGGAAAATCTGAAACACACACACTGCTTTGTTATAAAATTCTGTCTCTCTCAAACAGATATGTTCGTATCTTTGCTAAGACATCTCTTCAACATATTTAATAAGTGACTTTATTAGCAGCATGAATAAAATGCATCAGCTTCCATTTGCTCTCTGAACAATAAATGTTTTCACACTTAGCTGTGAAGTTCTGAGAGTTGTGTTCCCAAATTTAGTGACCAACATTCTAGTACAGCTATATTCATACCTGATTCAAATCAATGTACTACACATTCAAGCAATTCAGGCACACACTTAGCAATAAATGACATTAAAATTTTTTCAACAGATTTGAGAAACAACGAAATTTCAGCTGCCAAGTGTCAAGTTATAAAGGAAGAGAAGGTATTAAGTTTGTGTTAAACACATATACACACCTCCTTCTGTGGTCAAATGCAAAATGATCTAATCTTTCTGCAGGGAGATGGGAAAAATGCTGAAAGCAGAAGTGGATAAACCCATAGAGTCATAAAGAAATGTTTGAAAAGCTTTTGACTTTATTTATAAGTCAGAACTAGCCTTAGAAAAATCTACTCTCTCTAAGCATAATTTAATGTGCTTGAATTTTGTTGTATATACTATTCTTGACTTCTATGAGGGACCAACTGTATTAATAATCTTCAAACTAACGTCAAAAGTAATTGCTCTTTTTCAAAGGGGAAGAGTTTTAGGCACTCAAATATACTGATGCCTTTGGATTTTTACAATCAAAATGTTTCCTAAAAATCAGGATATTTTTTCTTCAAAATGTAAGAACACCTACTGCTTAATGATTCTAAATACGCTGTCCTTGTCACAATTAATAGCAGTCCTGTCATGGTCAGGGCTGCCATTGATACCATTTGAGTGCAGAGAGTACAGAAAGATGAAAGTCCAAGTCATAAGTACAATCTTGAGAGCACCGTCATCCATTGGTCTTTGATGTCAAAGGAAAACCTGCATATAAGTACACCATATGCCAAAGGAACAAACTTATGCAATACAGGCCTCATTTGTTATGCAAAATTTACATTATTTTGTAATGACTAATAATTTAGCAAAATCACTCATGGTGAAATTTTGCCCTGCAATCACACTGACTTCTCTAAAGTTTCAAAAATGCATGTGTAGTGAACATTGATGTTTCAAGAACAGACTAAAATTTCTGGAGAACATACTTCTTACTCTGACCGCAAGAAGCACTTCTTACTTTAATTGAAACAATGGATGACAGGACAAAGGGAGTGGTCAAAGATTATAAAAGAGCACTGAGAACAATTTATCTGTTGCCAGATCAGCAGAGCTTCCTCCCTAGAGATAGGCACTATCTAGTTTTGCCTTGACCCATTGCAAATTGTTGCCTGGTGACTTGAGCTGCTTCCCTTTCAGGTCAGATTTTATTAGATGAAAACCTTTTAATTACAAGCTTGACTGCTGCAATATTTTTGTTGTACAAAAATACGACCCCAAAAGCTTACATAAACCATGTGTAATTCCTGGCACTGCTTTCCCACTCCTATCTCTACACCTACTTATTGTCAAGATTTTCTGAATAGTTCAATCTTTTTGTTGGGCTAAAGTATCAACTTTGACACAAATAATGAAACATTCACACTTTTATCTGAGAATGGTTTCTAACCATCTCCCTGTTCATGGGATGCTCTCTGCTCTGCCTTCTGCCCTTTGCATCAAATGTGTTCCTTGCAGAGCCTGCCTGGAGAAGCCTTCCCTGGCAATAGTGTGCAGCCAGGACTTTCTGGGTTAAAGTCCTAATCTTACCACTGCAGATTATTTACTGCCATAAATATCATTTGTTCTTTTTGAAAGGTTTAGTTATCTTTCCAGTAATACTAAGATATCAGAAAAATCAGCCTACCTCTAAGTAGTCACAGAATATTCAGAGTTGGAAGGGACCCAAAGGATCATTGAGTCAAACTCTTAAGGGAATGGCCCACACCCGGATCAAACCTGTGACCTTGGCACCACTAGCACCATGTTCTAACCAATGAAGATAATCTCAGGGTCTAATCAGGGGAGATTTCCTGATTCCCTAGTGAGGTCAAGTTATTCCCACACCAGAGCACTCCACTAGCATGAGGCAGCTCTTCCTCCCCTCCATGTGGTACTAGAAGAGTAAATGTCACTCTACTGTATGTAAGGCTGCCTATTTCCAACAGCTTTCTGAACTGGCACAGCTTGTAGCATGAGGGAAGTATTTTTTCACTGCCCATGAAATATATTAGGATATAAGGACTGTTGATGTTGATTTGATGAATCCCCAGCTGTGGGCTGCTGGGTGTTGAAATATAGCAATTTTATCAGTCTACCAGCATATGAGGGTACTGATTTTGGTGATTAACATCCAGACTCCAACAAAAAAAAAATATAAAATAGCATTCTGTTAGCAGCACTGTCATATTTACTTTACAATCAGTCTGTTTTTTCTGGTAGAACATTAGAAGAGGCAAACATGGAGCAATTTGCTGCAGAGGTTATACTGCAAGCTGACATGTGGAAAGTCTTTATTCTTTTCCCTTTGATTACTAACCAACTTCAGTCCCAGCAAACATGACTCAATATGTAAAAAAAAAAAGGGCTTCTAATAGGAATACTTATAACATACAACAGATTATACAAGCAAATTTACCTCCAAAGGTTTTGAAGTTGCCTAGCTACGGGATGGAAAGGTTGAGGAACTCCCGGGTGAAGGCAGGAAATGAGGCAGATGAGCCCTTGAGGACTGAAGCTTCAAGCTCCACCTAGTGACAAACCCTTACCGGGTGCCTTCCTGGAGAAGAGCATAGGGCGCCATGAACCGCTCTAAAACGTCTAGTGTAGGGTTGGCAGGAAATGACAATCACAGCCAAAAGAATCACAAGGATTTTTTTTTTTGTTTTGTTTTGTTTTGTTTTGTTTTGTTTTGTTTGCTTGTGGGCTTGGCTGGTTGTTTTATTTTTTAAAAAATATAACTATAACTTAAAAAAAAAAAAAAAAAACCAAAAAAACAACCAAAACCTCAAGAGACACTAACTGGCAATAGAATGCTCAATAAAAGTAATGCCACACCACCCCATGCTGAAAAATATGTCTCTACATAGGACAACAATGTGACCATAGTGAAAATAATTCATCAAATTACTCCACTCCTTAGGGAGGAGATTTTTGTATTAATAAAAGTGACAGAAATCTAGTAATTATTATTATTATTATTTTTATTCATAACAAGAGTATTTTGTACTTTGCATCATCAGATTCCTGGTGGGATAGCACTAAGATTTTGTTCACCAGCTACGACAAGAAGTCCAATATTGTTCAGCAAAAAATCTGGTGGAATGCTTATTGTATTTATAAAAAAAAATTATAAATATGTCAATAAATTTTTTCCCCCATAGGGAAAAAAAAAAGATTTTGAAGCTTTTTGAACTAACCAATTGGACATAAGACTGTGTAGAACAAGCACATTTTTCAGAGAAATTACTGCTAGCTTTAGAAAAGAAAGCTGTATTTTGGTGTATTCTTCCTATGTGGAGGATAGCATTCCAGGTTATTTGGATGATCAGAAAATAAAAATTACACTAGACCACATTGAAAATTAAAAATGTAATATATGTTCTGTCAATATCAATGCTACAATGTTTCATCAACTAATTTTTATACAAAAGTGAAAATTACATAATTTCCTCCCCAAGTATATGATTTAATAAGCATCTAATATATTGATCTTTGTCTTCTGTTGACTATCTGAATATACGTGGGCTTCAAAAGCAGGCAAAAAATTTCTTGAAATCTCGTCATCTTAGGTCCTGTAATAGGAATAGTAATACTTTGATATCTAAAAAATTAACAGGAGTTATTTCATTCATAAAGTGCCTTGACATACTGGCATTTCTCTGAAATATATTATTTCTTCTGGAAGTTCCACTTTTTGTTTTGTGCATAATCAGAAAATCAAGTGTAAATGGAAGCACTTAAGTTAATAAGACTTATCCTCAGAAAGATTGGTTCAGATTTAGATGGGGAAAGGCATTAATTTTGTTTTATTCAGACTGACCTGACCAGGGTTTGGAAGTACTAGATGACAATAAAATGATGTCTGGAGCTTGAGACATACCTGTACTGAGAAAAAAAAGATTAAACTATTTTCAAAAGCATGCAATTCAAAACAAATGCTGACAAAATTTCCTATATGTGTGATATCTTGAAGCCATTTGTCACATTGAATGTTGTCACATTCCTATGTTTCAATTAAAGAAGAGACTGTAAAAGTAACATATTTACATGACAGAAAAGAGAAGCACTTACTGGAATAGTATTTAATGTTAAATTCTTCCAAGGTTTCTTTTAATTTGTGATGTTTAAATTCTATTTAGGGTGGCGCTTGCTAGTGGAATCTGGCATTGAGCTACTGCACTTATGCTGTTCATTATGGAATGTACTGTGTTAAGGACTGCAATGCAAAGCATGGGTAATTGGGAACTGATCTGTTACCATGCTGGAAAAATATGCAATACAGGTTTCAGCAACAGATTTCTACAGATATGCTAGCCTAAACTGTTTACTAGACTGATTTTGTATATAGAAGAGGTTATATTATGTTAGGAGTCTTTTAGCAATTTGTCTACTCTTTAATACTTGCCTGTATCTGTATGAATGAATATTGCAATAATTTGTCTTGGTGCAGATAAAATTTATAACAGCAAAACATCACTTTTCACATTCATATTGCCAGAGCAAAATAAGTTGTGGTGATGGCAAAAACACATTAATGTTGTACAACTATAATTACACTGGGGGTTTTTCTTGAATAAAACTCTTGCCAAGAATTTGCAAATGAATCAACATTGCTGGAACATACTGAAAAATTGTAGTTATACAAATACTACTCAGATCTAGCTTTAGAGTAAATGGTCAGAGTATGAACTTAAGAAAAAATAGGTTAAATTAAGCAGAATGGCTATTCATTCAGACCACAACAGGAAGAGAAAGGGGCTAACACAGGAGGATCTGCCAAATATCCCCAGTGCGTCACACAGCCGGGCTGCAGAGGGATGTGCTGAATTTCAATTTATTCTCCCTAGACCCATGCTGATATCCTTGCCAGTCCCCTTACTGAGCTGGATTTCCTCTCATGAAGGCCCACTGCTGCCTCAGAGCCCCCAGGGTCTCACACTGTGCTGAGTCCTTTATGTTCAGGAAGATTTATTCTCTTTAGCTTTTGAAAAATGCAACCACTGAGCCCAGCCTCTCCAACTCAGTGCTGGGAACTGCAGAGCCCTGACTTTTATGTACATATTTCCTTTTACTGCTTTGCTTGCCGTGTTCCTGGGGCAGTAGCTGTATAACCCAGGCCTCGCATACAGCCAGTCTCAGAGAGAAGCATGTGCCTGAGCGTTTCCCTGGATCTGGACCAGAAATGGCATCTCACAATGTTGGTGTGGACTCACACTGATGATGCACTGGTGCTGTGAGGGAACCTCTGGTGTTAGTCCAAGGGCCAGCAGGAGGAGTCTAGAGTAATAATGTTGGTTTGTGGGGGTTTTATCTGCTGAGAATAGGAGAACAACAATGTGAAAGTGAATTATTAAAAAAACTATGGATATTGATCTAATACCAATATCCAACTATGACGGACAAAGACTCTCTAACAGTTTAAAGTTAGAAAGTGTATGTTTATTACGACGCCGGGCAGCGTGCGGGATCGCTCCCAAATACACACCACAATTTACAGATGATCACAGGGTCTTTTATGTACAGGAGTATTGAATAACCAAAACACAAATGCATATTCATAACTCTGGTACATCCCATTCCCTGCTTTGTGTGGTAATTAGCCCAAAAAGCCATTAAGCATGCATAGTTTGTTCTCTGAAATGGGTCGGTGGTCTTTTTTATGGGGTAGGGTCCTAAAATGATGAAGTAAGATGGGTCTTCCTCTCTTTGACTTTTTAACCTTTGACAGCTGAATCCTGTTTTCCAGGACTGTTTGATTTATGATTGTATTGTATTCATGGGGTCTATTGATTATTCAGGATGCAAAAGCCTAGTTTGACAGCTTCCATGATTTATCAGTTCCTTCCATGATTTATCAGTTCCTTCAGTCTGGCTTCTTGTTAACAAAAGGGAAGTTTTAGCTCCCTTACCTCAGCGATATTTATTTTAACTAAAGTCTTTAATTCTTCTAAATCAGTGCTTCATTAGGACCTCCTAGAGTGCCCTGTTGAGCTCCCGGGCAGGTGGCAGCAGAGCAGAGGCCAGGCCAGGCTGAGCGGGCGGCAGAGGCTCCGCACTGTTCAGCCACCGCACCCCTGTCCTGCTCACTCCTGGCCCCTGGGCACCCAAGATGGATGCCACAGGGAGGAAGAGGAGGCACCAAGGCCTCCCCTGGGAGGTGTGTTGTAGTGGTGTGGAATTAAGTTTTTTAATTTTGGTATAATTTTCATTAAGGTTTTGTAAGGTTTCATTCCTGCACCCCCCACCCCCGCATCCCCGCTCCCTTTAAGTACAGTCGTTAAGTCACATAATAAGCCTGGCCTTCCCTATTGTATGAAGCCTGGCCTTCCCCATTATGTCTCTGGTAGGCCTGGCCTAGGCCATTGTCTAACTCTGTATCTTATCTGTGGACACTCCCTAGCATCCTGATGGCTCTGCCAGGCCAGATGGCCAGAGAGGCCTCGGGTATCATCCAGATCCCTTTTCCCCCTGTTTGGTAAAGTCCAGCCCCCCTGTACCTGAGTCACTCCCCCTCATTGATATTCAGTTCCACCCCTCTTGATAAGAGCAAGGCAGACTGAAAATCCGTCTCTTTGGGCTCTCACTTTCGGACACACACTGAAGCCTGGACTACCTGGGTTTCTACCCTGAATAAACACCTTCTCTACTACTGTTTGTGAGTCGCTCCTTCTCTGATTTACGCATGCTTCTGCCGGGGTCCGGACCTGCCTAAAGTTCACGATATCACGACCAGCCCAGAAAGCCTGAAGGCAGACTGGGAACAGTGATAGTGTGTCCTGGCCAGCTCTCTGGAATGTGGAGTGTTCTTGGCCCCAGGCTGTCCCCAGGAGAAATGGTGGCACAGCTCTCTGATGGGACCTTGCAGTGTCCTGGTACCAGCCGGGCGGACACCTTGGGCCCAAGCCTTGCCCGAGGTCTTTCACCATAGTCAATTTCTGACAGTGGAAATGGCTGTGAGCTGTCTTAGTAAAACTACAACTGCTTCAATTGCTGTAAAGTTTCTGTATGATAGGCTTAAACTATAAAGGAAAGGCAAACCTTACATACGAAGGTTAATACAAATCTGGAAAGAGGGTAAAACCTGAGCAGTTAGTGAGAGTATTGTTTTTTTGTCAAAATGTAGAGCATCATCAAGATAGTAAACAGCAAAAAATTTATTAGCTACGAACTATTCATAATATACAGAAGTTCTATATTCTTTTGAAGGGTAAACAGACTTTTAAGAGCCCTTTTAATTATACACAATGCTTCAATTAGCAGCACTGCAAATTTATTTTATAATCTAATCAGCAATGATGCATTTCAGTGATAGAACACTGCTCATCCACAGATCTCAAAGCACTTTGATAAAGATTTTTTTTTTTATTTTGCAGAGATAGTTTAGGACAAGAGAGTCTTTGTGACTGGTCTAGGAAAACACAAAAGCTCATTTCCTTTTGCCAGGGGCAAATGTGGTAAGACAAGATGAAGAAATGCCCAAGGGTAGTAGACACATTTATTTTGTACAAACCAGCTGGGTCTGGTCAAGGTTTGCCAGCTTAGGTGGGGCACCAGGCTGATGCAGGCAGACTCAAGCTAGGCTGGGCTAGTTCATGTCTTGTATTTCTAGTTTCTTTCTAGTTTCTTGTGCCAGAAGTCTGGCTATACCTAGCAAAATACACATGAATATGTCTTCAATTCCTGACAGCGAAATAGCATGGGGGCTTTTGATTGTTCGTGTGCAAACTGAATCAGCATAATTACTGAACTTGGTTGAGCATGAGACTCACCCATTTTGACTCCAAGGCTCACTACAGTAAATGTCCCTTTCTGCAGACTTCCAAGTCTTGTGATCCCTTTTAAACTCAGGGTTTAAATGAACTTAATATTCAAGGAAAACACTGAGAAAGACCGAGTGTCACATGGTTTCATGTGGTTTTGATAAAACTCTCTAAACAGGGACAGGCTTGCTTAAAACTTACACAATGATTTTCCTTAAGGTTTTTCTAATGGCAGCTGAGTTTTGTATTCATGACTAATTCAAGGCCAACCTAGTTTCACAGATGCTTAGAGTCTGCAAAGAAATTTTCTGAAGCTGTGCTTCCAATTGCTGTTAATTTATTGTGAGAAAAGTGATGGCAGTGGCAATGGTCAGTTGTGGATAAATTTTCAATATGGAGAAGAGGTTACTGTTTTGAAGAACATGCTGTTGGTCAAAAGTGCATTTTTCAGTCCCATTTTTCAATTTAGCCCATCCTTCCTTTCTCTTCTGTCCTGATTCTGTACAGAAATAGACTGATATGATCAGTTCTCCCTACCTGCTGAGGTGGACAGCTCTGTTTTGACCATGTGCAGTCACGAGTGGAGATACTGCTTTAATTAATGAGCCAAATTTCTCATGAGACAAGCAGCTAGCTCATTGATGATGTTCTCTAAGCTTGGGTCAGTCTGCACCTACATGTGAAAGAGTAATTTTAGTCTTAGTTCCTGTCTCTCCTTGCCTATTCCTTTCTCTATCTCTCCCAAAACTGGATTATGGTTAAACTGGGGGTGTTAATTTCATTATAGAGCAATTATGCTTAGGAGTGACCTCTGATGCTGTTTCAGTAAGGGAGGGTAGAGGACAGCTCAGGAGAGTCTGCAGAGTGATGCAAATAAACACCTAAAAGGATTACTTTCCCTCCTACATTGAGGAAGAATGATGATAGGAACTGTAAATGCCCTGTTTACTAGTACTGCTAAATTATATTTGTCTTAGTTAAATTATATTTGTCTTCAGTTATAGCTTCCCTTCCTCCTTCCCCCTCACAAACCTACTCCAAACTGCCCAATATGGAATTAACACATCTAGAAAGCTCTTTTTTCACAAGGGTCAGCCAAAATCCTACTAGGGACCTGCAGCACTAGGTGTATTCCCTCCACTCCTCCAGTCCCCTAATGAGTCATCCTGTGCTACTGACACTGTGCTCAGTGACTGGCAGCAGTGACTGCTCTGCCAGAGAGCCACTGTAGAAGCCCATGTCTGTCATTAAGCTCTTCTTAAAATAAAAAGAGATTTTTTTGTTGTTCCTTATTGTATGTTACGCTTATATAGCTCTTGCCCTAAGCTTAGATTTCAAAATAGGAAATAGACAAAACAACTTTTTTACTGCTGCTTACTCTTGCCCTGGGAAAAAAGTTGTGCTACTGCCTGACAGAGAACAAGAAGCCTAAACATTGTTCACAGATGTTTTAGAGCTGCTTAAAAAAACAAAACCAGTTTTAATTTCTTTTTCTTAAGCTATCTGATTTTCCCTAAAATTCTCAAGGACATGATGACCTTGTTGGTATACTTTCAAGATTTGACACTTGAGTAGTTTTAAAAAGCTTTAAACTGTTATTACTCTTTTCCGTTTACAGTAGCAGTGCATCAATTTTCTTAGAGGTTTTATGATAGATTTGTTAGCCAGCCACATTGCTTTTCACTGAGAAAATCTCATCATACTTTGGGAGAGAACTACAAATTTGGAAAAAAATTGAAATTAAAAAAAAACAGTTTTTTTTTTTTTCCTATATATGCAGTGCATTTGATTGTAATCTATGGGTTTAAGATAGATGTTTATGACTTCTGTTTTTTTCCAATCATTTGATTGCACCAAATTTTGGATTTTGCTTATAGGCCTAAAGAGTTTTAATTCCCATGTCACTGCTGAGCGTGGAAATTAGGGAAGAACATTAAGTCCACTGTTGCCCACCATGGAGACTGGAAGATTCATTCTCTAAAAGAACCTATAGAAGTCACAGATCACTGAAAGATCAAGATGGAAATTCACAGACACCTTGACATTAACCTAATTATTATGACACTCTGCAGCAGATGAATAAATAGATTTTTGTCATTTGGCTTTTCTGGTAATTTAGTTTAAAAGTTTTCTGTGTAGCCATGCAGGCTCAGAGCTCCTTATTTTCAACAGGAAACTGAGATTCTCACTGATGACATTTAAATGCAGAAGGTATGGGTTTTGCATAAGTACCACATATTATGTAACTTTACAGTAAAGTGATGAGTCAATGACATTATTTACATGTTTTAAAAATAGTGTCTAATTCATAGAAAGTGAGCTACTGAAGTCTCTAATCCCTTTTCAAATCCTTGTTATTTTTGTATGATATTGAAAATCTATTTCTTTTTAGCTTGTGCTATCTTGACTTACACCAAGAGAAATGGCATTTGATATATCTGTGTATTATAAGCAATTATATCTCCTCATGGTTAATGGGGACAACAAGTAAAGAGGTCAAATACATTTCAGGTGCATGTATAGCACTATAATTAAAACATTTTTCAATTCTGATGACAAAAATAGAGAAGGCAGACCTCTAAAATACTGTAAACTGTAACTGGTGTCAAGTAGATAATTTGGAAGTATATGAAGCAGTTCAGATTTACCTCATCATACAACTGCTAGTTTTCTTCTAGTGTTATTGCATTTTCAGTTAATCTAGAATTATTTTTTTTTTAATGAAGAAGCAAAATAATGGACATGAAATGACTGAGAACTTAGATAATTTTCTGGAAAATTCAAATATATAGTATTTTTGCTTAGATGGAAGAAAGCAGATTTGAAATAAGAATTCATAAATGGGACATATAAAGGGTAGATGATCTTTGTGGAGTAGAAGGGGTTAGGAGGCAATTACTATGTGTTTCACAGAATGACAGGATGTCCAGGAAGCTTATGTAGGTGACAGGGCAAATTACCTCAAGCGTGGGTAGGAGAGTCTGACCAGAACCTAAAACTGGCCAAGTTTACTGTTCTTCAACTTTGACTTACTATGTCATGTTTACTGTACTGAAAGTTATTAAAAGCTGCACTCTTTTTCACTATTTAAATAAATAACCCTTATTAGCAGCTCTATGAGCAGCTATTCATGTATTATGGAAAGTATGTTCTGAAATGAAACTTGAATTTGCCCTTAAGAAATATTCAAAGCTTCACCATTTTGACAAAAAGGACTGGACAGACACCTTCTGTATCTGTGTTTATTGACAAGTCAAGTGATAATTTTGTCTAGATAGCCAATCATGGACTTTTCAAAAACACTTTTATGTTTCAAAGATTAATATTATAATCAGCATCATCAACCAAGCCATTTCAAGTTAATAAGATTGAGAGTCTAAGAAAATATTTAGGTGTACCAGTGAATAAAACAGGACCACAGAGGAGATACCAGATGAAAAAGTTTATCTCAAATAGGGAATTTTTGCTTAAAGACAGTGTGCTTAAAAGATGTGTCCAGGATGCCAGAGGTCTGTTGGTCATGAAAATAGTCTTGCTAGTCCTGCTTTTCATGCCTGATATCTTTTGGCTGAATGAAATGCAATCAAAGTCTAAAATTAATCAAAGCTACACATTAAAGCACATCATCGTTTTTGTTCTTTGTATTTGTTTCTGGATCTAGAGATTAGCTTTTTGTCAAAATTTTCCTGGAACTTAAAGGGATTTTATAAAGGTTGAGCAAATACAGGATGCTTTTCTCCAAAGGGGAAATGTAATTATAAAATATTAAATCATTTTCCACACAGGTTTAAAAGACCCTGTAAATTTTTAGTTTTCACTAGGTTGCAATGGCCTAGTTGTAAGCTAGGATACAAAATACAAATTAAAAAAAAAAAAAATCTTGAGGCAAAAGTTAACCAAAGCCTCTGTAAGTGGGCATGAAGTCCAGGACTCAGGTTTCACTCCAGACTTGTCATTCAGAGACTCATTACTTATTTTTTTGTTTAGAATCCTCAAAACCAAATTGCAGGTCTGTGCTGATGGGATACTGGGAAAATACTAGCGGAAAGAAACCACAAAAAGGTTGCATCCTAAAAATAAAGCACAGGTAAACAAGGCTTAAATACTGTCATAGACTAGTGGTTGGTGACACCATGTGAATCCTTTCAGAATGCAAAATTCATATTACCACTGAGTATTTTAATCCTAAATGTTTTGAATAAAAGATCAGTGGTGTTTAGAAAAAACTCTATGAATGGGGGTCTTTCTCATCCCTTACTAATCTGAGCATATTAGTACTCTGTTGGAGGTCAAAACTGTCTGGGGATGATTTCAGAGCAAAGTGGGTGCTACATGGCACTGGAAGCAGAGGAATATTTCATCCAGTCCCTCTTCCTTGTTCAGTCCTTATGTGAGACTCACATATCCTGTATATGTGGCAGCTCTAAAGGAGTGCTGATTGACAGAGGAAGGGAAATAGAGCATGACCAACCTTTGGTTCCTTTTCCTCTCAGTGCTATAATAATAAAACCACATGAGTAACACTGAGGATCTCTGGATGTGATAGAGAACAAAAGCGGAAGTATACCAGGGTGCAGAGTAGATTCACTGCTTGACACTGTGGGGAGAAAATTAATGTGGCCAAAGCTCAATTGAAGTTGAAGCTGGTTCAGAACTGTGGGGAACAATAAAAAGAGGGTTTTTTTCAAGTATATTAATGGCAATAGGCAGTGTAAGGAGTATTGTCCCATTACAGGATGAGAATAGTCACCTCAAAAACAGGGACTTGGACAAGGCAGAGGTGTTTAACACATTCTTTGCCTTTGTCTTCAACATGAATGATGGACCAAGGGGCTCTCAGAGCTGGCAGACCACAACTGCAAGAATCATTGACTCCCAGCCAACCTTGAAATTGTGTGGGATCTGCTGCTCCAGCTAGATCCCTACAAATCAATGAGGCCTAATGGGGTTCACCCAAGAGTCCTCAAAGAGCTAAGTCATTGCAAAACCTTTCTCAATGATTTTTCAGCAGCCTTGGGAATTTGGAGAGGTCCCAGCTAACTGGAAGTTGGCAAACATCCTGATTTTCAAGGACAAGAATGAGAAGCCCAGAAACTACAGACCTGTCAGTCTCACTTCAGTGCCTGAAGAGGTTATGAAGAAGGTTATTCTGGGAGGTGCTGAAAAACACCTGAAAGCAGTCATCGGTCACAGCCAGCACGGCTTCATGAGAAAATATTCCTGCTTTATCAAACCTGATATCTTTTCAGGACAAGGAAAGCCTACCTGATCAAGGGAAGCCAGTTGATCTAATATTTTTAGATTGAAGTAAAGCTTTCAATACTGTCTCTCACAGTATCCTGTTGGATAAAATATCCAGCACACAGCTAGATAAACACATCCCGTGATGAGTGAGCAACTGGCTCACAGTTCAGGTGTAAAGGGTGAAGGGGGTGACATCAGACTGGTGACCTGTCACTAGTGTGGTTCCCAAGGCTCCATCCTCATCCCTGTGATTGTCAACATCTTCATTAATGAAGAGCTGGGCACAGGACTGGAAGTGATACTAAGCAAATTCAGGGATGATGCAAAACTGGGAGGGGCTGTTGACTCCCTCAAAGGCCTGGAGGCCTTACAGAGAGACCTCAACCAATTAGGTGACTCAGCAATCACCAACAGTATGAAGTTCAACAAGGGAAAATGCTGGATTCTGCACCTGCCATGGGACAACCCTGGATGTATGGACAGACTGGAGAGAGGCTGGGAAACACTGACATGGAAAGGAACCTGGGGGTCCTGCTTGATGGAAAGTTTGAATTTGAGCCAGCAGTGCCCTGGCAGCCAGGAGTGCCAAGTGTGTCCTGGGGGGCATCAGGCACAACATCACCAGCCGTGCAAGGGAGGGAATTGTCTCCTCTGCTCTGCGCTGGGGTGGACTCACCTTGAGTGCTGGGGGCAGTTTTGGGTGACACAGTATAAGAAAGTCATGAAACTATTAGATAGTATTCTAAAGTGAGAGGACCCTTAAAATAAATGGGAAGCTGGACGGGAGCAAGCGCAGATCCAATCACTATGATTAATGCTACGTTCTCCATTTACTTTGTCTAAAATGGCAGGTTATATACACTTTGATATAGTTTACAATTGCAGTTACTTCTCATTGGCATACAGCACAGGGAAAAATGCAAACAAATATTGTTTTACTTTTCCTTAAGGTGGCTAAAGTGTTCACACTAATAACTATTCCTATTAACCTCTAGAAGACCCAGTATCCCTTGTTAACACCTTAACATCTAATTTCTAACTGGACCACAGGCTTCACAGTTGGCCTTGGTGTGGGCCCAGGCTGGGTTAGCTCAAACCTAACTCCAAATATCTACAGTATTCCAAGGAGAGAAATAAAGAAGATGAAGGGCCTTGAGGAGCAGCTGTTTTGAGGAGAAGCTGTGGTCAGTTGGTCTGTTCAGCCTGCAGAAGAGGAGACTGACGGGGGACCTCACTGCAGTTACAACTTCCTGTGAGGGGAAGAGGAGGAACAGACACTGATCTCTTCTCTGTGGTGTCTAAGGGAATGGTCTGGAATTGTGTCAAGGGAGGTTTTGTTTGGATATTAGAAAAAACATTCTTCACCCAGAGGGTGGTTGGGCACTGAAACAGCCTCCCCAGGGAGTGGTCACAGCCCCAAGCCTGACGGAGCTCAAGAAGCTTTTGGACAATTTTCTCGGACAAATGGTGTGACTCTTGGGGGTGATGCTGTGCAGGGTTAAGAGTTGAACTCGATGATCCTTGAGCGTCCTTTCCAACTCAGGATATTCAGTGATACTTTATTTCTGTGAAAGTGAATGCCATGGCTAACTCCATTAATTACAACAGCAGTATTGACATACTATGGTATGTACCTTCAGAATCACAGAACAGGGTGTTTCATGCAATCCATCCCTGTGCTTGGCCCAAGAGTGACTATTGCAGTCACTAATTGCAGTCACTAAGGGCTAATCAGTAGCTGCAAACTACACTACAATGAGCAGGTGTGCTTAATCTGGGCAAGAATTCAAACTGGTTTATATTCAGAATAAATAGCAACTTTGAAGTCCAACTTGATAAGTGTTCTTGCTTCCTTAAATAAAAAGTTTTGTAAGGAAAAATGCTAAGTTATAAACCACATTTTGAAAGGCTTTTTGTCCAGCACTGGTATAAGTTTTGAAGTTATCAAACTGAACATTTTATTTAAGTAAAATGAATGTGCTTCAGAGATCCAAAATAATAGTGTATTTGATTAATAGGCTTTCTTGACACTCTTACTCATCATGTTAATACTCCTGTCAATAGTTATTTTTATTCCTAAAAACAGTGATTTCAGTTAATAATATTCATTTTGCATTTGATATTACTTGTCTTTTACAGAATAAAACATAAAAATGGAAGCTCAACTAACCCCAAAATGCATGTTCATCTGCATGCTACAGGAAAGATTTTGTGTAGAACTCTGTAAAGTTAGAAATTCTGCCATAATCATGTAAAGGTATTAATAAAAGACATTCATAATTCAGTCCAAACCAGGAAAGAAGTGAAGAACATTACATCTAAAACTCTTATTTAAAAGTAAAAATAATTATTTTTTAAAAACAGATTTTCATCTACCCTGATTAACTTACATCCTTAATAGCCACTGGCCACATGTATACAGAAGCTCTGCGGTAATTTTTCCCATGCCAAATATACATACTTCCTCAAAAAATGGAGAAATGACTACTGGACAAAGTCAGAAAAAGTTTAAAATGCAGAAATATTTTCAGGCTCAGAAGTAGCTTACAGCCATGCAGTTATTAAATGAGAAGCTTGCAATTTCTTTACACTGTCTGAATTAGCAGGTGCAGAGGCAGTCAAATGGAATGATAGATTTTTTAGAATCAGAGACAATCTAGCAAATAATACTACTCAAAATACTGTAATCCAGTCATATTGTTTTAATTGGGCAACATGGCATTGTGATAACAGATGGCAACTCCATGTGAACAGATTCAGCCAGACTGATAGCATTCTGCCCCAGCTCCTCTGAATGAACAGCTATGTGCTTCCAGTTTATATTGCAATAGCTTCATTCAGATTTCACACTTGGATAGACACTGTGCCATTATGAAAGCAAATACCATTTAAGGCTCTATGCATGAGTGTAGGGAGATTTCATGGTAGTTTCTGTTACTGAAGTTTCAAATTGATTGGAGCTGTAATATTTGAGCTGCATGAGAGTTAAGATATTACTGGTGTCTGTCTACTCCAGCCAAAGGTTACAGTTCCCAGATCGAAGTTAGCAGGAACACCATCTCTAAATCTTAACTACTCCATCTAGATGGTGCCAGCTGACATCTATGTTCCTCAATGGTTTATCCTGGGACACTGGGCGTTTTCAGCGGAAGTGCAACACATGTTCCCCTCTACTGACTCTGTGGTAACTCCTGGCAGAGAAATGGGATGGACAGCTGGAGGCAGAAACATCTTTAATTTCAGAGGAGGGATTTGCCAGAACTTGCTTCTTGAAATTCTAAATGTTAATAGCTTCCTTCTACAGAGGTAAGAGTAGTTTCTAGATCAGCGGATAGCCAATGTAGTGCTGCCACTTTGGAGAGGGGAATATGTTAATGGGGCACTTTGTCAAAACATGCAGAAGCATCAGCTACTATGTTCTTCATAGCACTCTTCATATCTGTGCACTACACAAAACAGCAAAGTATGGGAGGAGTGGAAATACAAATTAGTCGTCTTACCCAATCCGTAGGGCATTGCATCCTTTGGGATATGAGAGCCTCAGCCATTTGCTTCCTTCTATCAGTAATGTTCCAGGAGTGGGGGAGGAGAAAGAAACCAAATGTGAACAGACTCTGGCTGGCTCCTGTGTTCTGTGTGCTTTCTCACTCTCTTGCAAACTCTCTCAAGAACAATTGTAATCTAGCTGAAGTTTTTCCTGGCTCTTGCCCGATTTAACAGATGTTTAATAATGGTTCTGGATCACTATTTACATGCTGAACAGTTTTCTGTTAATCTGAAAAATTTTTAGTGAAAAAAAGACTACACTGAGGATATGGTTGGAAAAAAGCCCCAACAAAATAAACAAGAGAAACCCTCAAAATATAAAAAATATTTTAATTCTCAGGATGTATATCTGATCAGCAATGATTTAGCTGCTCACAGAGTGACTTTCTTAATGCCCCAGTATTTGAAATGTTTTTGTAGTACGCTTGGCAGGCAATGCTATAAGAAGATCATGATGTACAAAACCACATTAATTCCAAACAGCAGGCTTTATCTATCTCAGCTGGCCCTTATATGGCCTGCCACACTATAGTAGCTGAGCTCCTCACAATCTTTTGGGTATTTCTCCTCAATGTTTTAATGAAATACAGAAGTGCTGTATTGTGCACATTCTGTAAGAACGGTCCCAAGTGTGGCTATGAACATGACAATCACCCTTTTCTCACATCTTCAGAGCTAACTTGTAAAGCTATGTATCTTCAGTTAGCTGCTGACAGCCTTGCTGACTGTAACAAGCCACAGAACTAAAGCAGTTGAGTGACACACTCTGTATTTTTAAGGTGACTATCCAGGTGTTCCAGAACCCACACTTTCAGACCTGCTGCCCACAGCCTCTTATCCAAGTACAGGTGACTATACTGAAGACTGAAGTTCCTTACTAGTCAATGGAGAATAATAGACAGTTTTAGGGCATGAATCATCTGCTTGAAGAACAGATGAATCACACTCTTCAATGCTCATTTCTCTTCATTTGCCATAGCAAATCCAGACAGTTATTGGGATAGAGAACCCTACATTTGTTTAGACATTTTTATGCCCTAATCTGGTCATAAAAACTGCCCTTGCAAGATCCACTGGTGTTGTCAGTCATGTGAAATAAACTACAGTCAGTAGGTGTGCCTAGGTATTTTTGAAGGTATCTGTGTCAAAGTGATTTGTTTGAGGTCTCACACAGTACAGACACAAAGTCTGCATCTCACAAGCCTCAGGTCAAAATGTTGTCTATTGATCTATCTTCCCAGTCCAGTGGAAATGAATAACCATTATAATAGCCACAAATTCAGAAGTTGCATATAGAAAGTCTTTTTGTTAAATAAAAAATGTCTTAATGATTAATTGCAGGAAGGAAGTGAAATAATGCATATCTCTACCCTATGGAGCAGTCTAAAAAGAGTTTGAACTATCCTTGTCTTTAACTGTGCTATGAAAAAAAATCTTTAAAACTTCCTTAAAGATTACTCTCCTGCTGAGAGGAGGCCAAATTTAGGCTAGTAGGTGCACAAATGTGGGTTTTACTCTTCTACTCATTTTGGGTATATCATACTTTGTTTGAAGTGGGGGATTTCATTGGGTTACTATGTGACTTCTCAGATGTCTTCCCCATTGAACACAAAATTTTTCCACTTGAAGCTCATAAAATATCTCACCTCCCTTTTTGTTTGCAAAGGTGCGACGAGGGCACATACCTGAGAAACAAGGAACAAAATAATTATATGAGATTAGGAAAAAAGGCCATTTTTAAACTGCTATTTAGACACTAAGCTTTCATTTTAAGAAGAAAATAATCCTCCAAAACTTGTAGTCTTTATGATGATCATCAAAATGTGAAGTTTTAGAGATTCAGAAATGTTTATATTTGCTTAAAGCCTGGATCCCCAGCTCTAAGAGATTAACTGTCCCATTTGCTCTTACCTCATACTGAAGCAAGCTTCTTGAAGGACAGCACATTGATATTTAATCACTTATCAAAGTAACAAAAGCAAGAACAACAACAACAAAAGAAAGAAAGACAAAGAAAAGGAATAATTTATTATTGTGATGACTTGTCAGAAATATTCCTGGACACCAAGAGTGGGAAAGAGGAAGAGATGAGACTGAGACCAGGTACAGAAATTGCCAGAGCTGGATCTGAGCATGTTCCTAGTTAGGAGAGATCAATGTATTTAAATGCTATGAAACAGTCAAAAGGAAAACAGTTTAATTCCTATTTCACCCACTCAGCTCATTTTCCCTTATGGTCTATTAGACAGTTCTACCAGTTCAGCTCAAAAGAAAAGAACTTCATCTGGACTTTCAGGCCCTTTTGGCTTTGGCACAACCTTTGGCACAACCACCTGGAAGGTGCAGCTGGATATGAGTTAATAGACAACACTGTATCTATTACGCAAATGGGTAAAAGGACCAGGAAAAAAAAAAAAGGCCAATAACAACACATTGCAGGGTTAGAGGATAATATTATGCTTTATACAAGTTGAGCTTTCATCCTTTATTGCAGCTACCAGCTTGTAGAGAACATGTTTGACTCAAACATGTGAAGGGGTCTCAGGTCCCACAGGTGGGATCCTGGCATTAAGAACATCAGGTCTCATCCAAAGAGTTCCTTCTTTTTTTGCTGAACTCTTCCTAGAAGATGCTGGGTTTTTTTTGAAATCAGGAAAAGAAGATGCATTTTACTACATATCGCATCCAGCTGTATTTCTCTCACTTATGGCTGTAGGAAAGGATATTAACTCCTCAGTCTTCTTCTTAAAATGTGAGAAAATAACAGTGCATGCATTGTAATTTGCACTACTTAAAATTTACCATGAACAACTATATACTTTTCTAAAATATGTAAGAAAGAACAAGTTTAGCTTCTCTGTTGTAAAAAAAAAAGAGACAGTAAATTAATTTTCCATCCTACTCTTTTGAAAGAAAATATTAAAGGTCTATGGAAAAAAAATGAACAGGCATTTGGCAAAACCTGGCTTCTGACGAACTGGCAGCAGTTGTCGCATTACTGAAACCCATTCATAAATGCTGGCTGCTTCTTCCCTGGAAAAATGCCAGGGAAGTACCCACCCTGGCATCTCCTTTTCCAGATACATCAATCCTCACTCTTAGGTCTTGCTGACATACACCAAAATTTGTTCTAAAATAGGCCTTTTGTGCCAACCCAACTGACTCTAAAACAGGGCAAGTAAGGACCACATCAGCCCATCTAGGTTTTATCTGTGGTTTCAGGTATCATGGGGGTCTATGTTGTTCTTTAGCTATGTTTGCAGCATATACTAAAAAAATGCAAGGCAGTAAAACACAGCAAAAACTAGCATATGTCAAATACCTATCATCTGAAGAGCTCAGTATTTCTTTATAATCTGGAGGAACAGTTAGTTAAATTAAAAAGTTGATTTTACTTCAATGCATTCATCCTATTCCAATGATATGCTCATGTAAATTATAGCAAATTTAAAGCTTTCTTAAAGACAAGCAATAATGTGAATTTCCATAAACTTAATTCTAATCCTAATGTATCAGCAAAAATGGACAGCTGTTGATACACATAGATTAATTCCACCCATACTCTGAGCAAGTCAGATGTTGAGCAGCTTCCATTTGGGAGTTCAAGCCAATAGGCACAATGCCTAAGTTTGCTTCTCCTTCTGGCATGTACACTCACCACCACATCTGAGGTATTTTGCCCACCTCCCTCAGGTGTCTATCCAGAACAAGAAGGAGATTGTGTGGTGTAAGAAATCAATGAAATTAAGCACCCTTACCATTCTGTTGGACAGAATGATCTTTTTCGTAGTTGTTATTATTATTGTTATTGTTGTTATTGATAATTTTGCAGTGAGATTTGCCAGACCCAATAAGAATCGTGGCCGTGGCAGGCTTTATGTTACAGAGAAACAAAGCTATTTACCCTAGAATTCTTAGGGTACATTGACATCTCGTGGACAAAAAGAATATAACACCTCAGCTCCAGGATACTTTAACTGCAGCACAGCAGGATACAGCAATGGCAGGATATTTTACTGCCATTTAAACACTGTATTTGAGAGCATATAAGCTCAAGCTACCTATCTTGACACTGAGAAGACTGAGTAGTATGCAAATCTTCTGAAGGAAAACTTCTGTCTATTTATCTGTCTCGTTTGTTCGGGTACTTTTGCAGGCCACAGTGATTTCTGTGCTGCTGCAGGTACACTGCTGCTGGTACCTGAGGTAAACTAAGCTGGACACTATTGTACAAGATGGTTCCAGAAGCAGTGGCAGTATATAGGTGCAATATATAGTATAAAGTGTGCAGGAACCCAAAAAATGCAGTTGTGGCACCTTCATGATGAAACAATCAGATAAGGCAAAGACCTCAGTTCAGCCCCTGTGGAAGGGCAGATAACTATTGGTCTTTACAAATAAGTCATTTTACTTACAGAAATTATTTTTTTTTTCTCCATCATTATTATTTCCTTCCTCTGATGCATCCATTCCTTCCCTCTCTGTGAAGGATATCTCCAGGAAGTAAAAGGGAACAGTGCAAAGCAGATTCCAGTGGCTCCACACTGGCTGCATTTGCAGGTGTTCACTTTAAAGAATTATTTTTCAGGTGACTTTCCTGATCTCACGATTAGCAAGACAACCTTGAGTTACTGTAAGGAGATAGTAGAGCTTCTGAATCTGTCATGACAGGACCTGGAGTAAGAATTTTTACAACTTTTATTTTTTCCAGATGTCTGGTTGACAAGATATGGCCTGGGAGAGACTGTTACACAGTGATGGCTCTTTATTTTTGTTTCCTATTGCATCTTTAGATTAAAGATACATAAAACTAAGTTTAGTGCTTTCTTAATAAAACCTGTCCATAGGATTAATTGTCAAACTTGTGATAAACAATTGGTGGGAAAAGCAGATTGCAGCCTCACCAGAGAACGATTGTAAGAACAATTTTATCATAAGATGCACTGAATTCTTTGTATGAAAACCAAGATGAAAATATAGTTCTTGCATACTGCTTTCATTGCCAAAAAAATGATCTCAAAGCATTTTGATCCACAGTATTCTTATCAGGGTTGTTACTGAGACCACTGTTGTGTTACAGATGTCAAGACTAAACATGGATATATGACAATTTGCCTAGAATCATCCAGAACATTAGTGTCAAAGAGAAATAGCATCCACAGCACCTCATGCCTTCTAAGTGCTCTTTTATATTTCTCAATGCCCATTCAATGAATGCCATTCTTGCACGGGAAAGATAAATTCCTTCTTTTGACCCCCACATGATACTTCACAACCATTGCAACTGTGCTTTACATATTTGCAGTGTATCTCACTGTTAGTCAGTTCTTGTAGGCCAAGCACAAATAACCATCAGATCTATAATTCTGAGTAGAAGACTGATGTTGCAGCTAGGGAACATGATAAATGCCATTTGCTAGCATCTTAATCAAGTTTTTGTCTTATATAACCTGAAAGTCCAGAGCCATATTTGTCCAAGAGCTTAGCATCCTTATAACCTCCCCTCTGTCCTGTGGTCTGGTGCTGTCACACCATACAGTGAAGATGCCATCATCACAACAGAAATATGTTCAGTTCATGTTTTCATGAACTTTACATGAGTTTTGTTGAGTAACCATTTTTGGTGCTGTTTTTCATTGAGTTACTAAGTTCAATTAGACACTAAAATCAAAGGAAAGCTTGATAACACAGTAAAGTGTGGAAGGGAAGTTTCAAACGTTTGCTCAGTCATGTAAGCTACATAGTGCACAGTGTTCCTGCAAATTGAAATTTCCAAGTCTGAAATAGAAAACCTGGTGAAAAAAGGAAGCTACACCCCAAAGAAACTAGCTTTTACGGGTTCAAAATAGAAAAAAAATTTTCTTGGTCACTGCTAGTTACCATTGCATTGTCTGTATGACTAAAACTGAAACATTTACTAAGAGAGGCTGAAGTTAATATTATACCAAAAAGGCTGAATTAGACTCTAATCGGACAAGATTTATTACAAAATTACTGCACTTATTATTAAGGCTAATTAATCTAGGTGTAATACTAAACTGATAAATTACTTTTAGGATCTGAAATTATATTGTTTAACGGTGCTAGAGCATACCACATGGCAAAGCATGCCACTGAAGTGGTGTCTGTTGTGGAGAATGAACATGTTTTTAAGATACTATAGTAACTAGCAACTGTCTGAGTAATTCCCACCAAAAATCAGCCCACTATAATTTTGAGTTTGCTGTTGGAACATGGCACTGCCTCAATCACCAGCATGTTTTTGATTTTTATGTTTGTTTGTTTGTTTGTAAAGGTTTTAAGTGTTTTTCAGTTTGGATTTGAAATTTTTGATTGGAGAATTGTAAAACACCTCTAATGTTAATTTGCAAATGCATGGGGAGAGGAAAATCAGTTATTTGAAGCATTTTTTACAGTTTGAACACACTAACTCAAAGCATCTTTCATTGTGTTTTGCATCTTTCAATGTCCAATTTTTTTTTTTTTTAATCTTTTGGTGGAAAAGCTAAGAGCTGGCAATATTAGCATTTTTCATGGTGTACAGAAGCTGTCCTGGGATTATAGCAAATGTAGCACAAGTCCTTTGGGGTAAGGATGGTACAACAAGACGGTCACTTAAAAAAAACCTGCCTAATATTCATATCTCATGGGGCTGTGTGTATGCTCTCCATAACAGTGACATCCCCTAAAGATGTTGATGTCTGCTAAGTAGTTCAGCTTTCTAAAGAAATGAGGCCAATGTGACAACACATTCCACCCTTCTGCAAGGTTTTCTTCTTCCAGCAACTTTGTTAAGGGCATAATAACACAAGGTCATGCATCGGAATAAAGCAGTAGAGGAAAGAGACCTAAACCAGTTTATCCCCTGACAGAAAGGCAGGCAGAATCCAGCCCATCGTAGAGTACAAGAGTAAACAATGCACATTTACAGTGACCTATGAAACAACATTAATAGATGTGGCCAGTAGAATCCCTCAGAAAGGGTTCAGTAGGGCAGGGGACAAACAAATACCATGGGAAGTGGAAGGAGCTGAGAAGGGAGCAGGTTGCACATGAGTCATAAAGACTGTGAAGGAAGCAAGGCTTGTTTTGTTTCCCTGATTGAATAACTGACTGGTTTTGCTTCCAGTCCATATAAATTATGTGATGTTTTGTGGCCTGTGCTACTGCTAAAATCAGAAATAATCAGAGGTGATGGTGGCTTTCCCTGCTGCTAAAAGATCATGAGTTATGTCTGTTCGGTCTTTTGCAGTTGCATAGAAGACAGAAGAAAGCAAAACATGATTTTTGATTGGACTAGTCTTTGCTTATACTTCTATAATAGTAAAAGATATTATGTCAGAACAAGTTTTTTTGGGGTAATTTGTTTTTTGCTTGCCTAGAAGGCCTCACTAGTGTACCTCAGTGACGGTGTTCTTTGCAAAGCAAAGGCAATGCTAACACCATGATGTTAGCCTTACTAGAACTGACAGGCATGCCAGTTAGCACCATATGGGATTTTGTGAGGAAGGCAGCTGTTATCACTGGGAAGTGTATTGAGTTTACTAAATTCTCCTCCAAACAACCATCAGTGAGTAAAGACTATTGGCAGTCAAATTTGTGTGGACAACTGGTTTTTTACTGGATACAGCAAGACAGACATAATGATAAGGAATAATTCATCCTTAATTTCTCACTTTCAAATGTCCAGTCTTTTGTCTCACAACCAATCACACTAATTATTAAAAAAGAAGTGGCATTTTAAGTAAAACTTTCCAGAACTATTATCTTCTAAGCAATTTTAGGCCCTCTTTATGGCTGCAAATCTGCATGTGTCCAGTCTGTACCAAATGTAAATAGATTCTGAAGCTGCAAATTTGAGCTAGCATATTCTGATTTCAAAAGAGAAACTTATTGATACTCATTGTCTGAGAGTTAAGAATCAGACTTAGATCAACCTTTCTACCTTTTAGAAAGTTCTTATCATAAATAGCTGAATGTAGTTCCTCTGTCCACTACCTTGATGTGTGTCTGAAAAGAAGGGAACCCAAAATACTTAATCAGCCTTCCAATGAGTAAATAAGAATACAATCCTACATCAGAGATTAAAGAAAGATCCAGGAAGTCATATGCCTATCACTCTTACTTCAGTCTTCAGGAAAGTTATGGAACAAATCCTCCTGGGTCCTATTACAAGTCAGTTGAAGCATGTGATTAGGGAAAACCAGAATGGGTTCACCAATGGCAAATCCTGCTTGCCAAACCTGATTTCATTCTGCAACCTGCTTGCCTGATGTGTGGCAAGCAGTGGACACTGTCTACCTGGATTTCTCCAAGGCTTTTGGTATGGTCTCCCACAGCCTCGTTCTAGAGAAACTGATGTGTTGTGGTTCTGGACAAGTGGTCTGTGTGGTGGGTGGGAAATTGACTGACAGAGCCCTTCTGCAGGAAGACTTGGGCAGGCTGAAAGAGTGGGCTAGCAAGAGCCTTAAGAACTTTAACAAGGACAAATATAAGATCTCGCACACAGAAAAATGTAATACAGGAGTTTAGCACAGGCTGGGATCTACTGGGCTAGGGAGGTCCTAGTGGGCCATAAACTTACTCTGAGTGAACAGTGTGCTTCTGTAGCAAAGAAAGGCAGCTGGATGCTGGCTTGCACCAATACAGGCATCACCAGCTGAGACTGAGAAGCCACTCTCCCACTGTCCTCCGCACCTGATATTTTGCATGCACCTTTGGTCCCCAGTATGCAAAAACACTGTGGACAGACTGGAGAGGGTTCAGAGAAGGGCTGCCAAGATGATGCAAGGACTGGGAAGCCTGCCATATGAGGAATGGCTGAGAGAACTGGGTTTGTTCAGCCTTGAAAAAAGAAGCCTTAGGGGATACCTCATCACTGTGTTCCAGTATTAGAAGGGTGACTACATAGAAGATGGAGACTCTCTTTCATGCAAGGAGTCACACAGAAAAGACAAGGGGTAATAGATACAAGTTACTCCTGGGGAGATTCTGATGGACACAAGAAAAAAACTTTTCACAATGAGAACAAAAAGCCATTGGAATAATCTCCCAAGAGAAGGGGTGGATTCCCCAAAATTTTAAGATTTGGCTAGGCAAGGCATTTGGCCATCTTGTCTAGACAGTTCTTTTACCAAAAAAGGTTGGAATAGATGGTTCTTGAGGTCCCTTCCAATGTGGTATTCTATGATTCTGTGATTATGTTTTGCATTTCTGGAGGTTAGGTCAGGTATGTCCCTAGTCTCCCTAAATTTCTGGTCTAGCCTCTAGTCTCTGGAAGGAAAATTAGTCTGTTGCTATGTAAAAATGCAAAGCAGTTTAGAATTAAAGTTTATTCCTGGCATTAACACAACCTCTGTACTTAACCCATATCTATCAAATCAGGTATTTAGTTCTTTGTGCCTCAACTTCCCTGCTATGAAAATAAAGCTATTATCTTCTTAGCGATTCTCAAAGTACCTACAGAACTAATTTACATCTAAAGTGCTTGGAGCTCCTATGACAAAAATCATTACAGAAATATGAAATGTTCTTGTTATTTTTCCAGGGGAATAAAAGTATCCAGTCGCTCAGCCAATTTGCAAGATGCTTCAGATGCTTTTCACCATGGATATCTCTGTTTTCCAGGCTTCAGAAGGGTATGTCCAACACCTGATAGGTTTGGTTTCCCTTCTCTAAAATGAATGATAGCTGTGTTTTGAAATGGAGATAAGGGGAAAGGGGACAGTGAAGGATAATGGCAGCAGTTTGGGCTGTCTCTTTTGGCATGGCCTCAATCCTCTTATCTCACCTAATGGCAGAGTGAGTGCCAATGTTTATTTGGCCATTCTCATTCACCAGCTGCTCCTGTACCATGGTGTTTTTCTTTCCAGATGGCACCGTGATGTTCCACGATAAAACTGACACAAAAAACAATGCAAAATTTGTCTAAAAGAGGTTCAGCAAGGATGAGAAAAACAGCTGATATCTTTCAGAGCTAGCCAAGTTGCCTGACCTTGATGCCAGAGCAATTAAGGTTTGATTTGAACAGGGGGTAAGAAAAGAAAGGCCACCGCTAGATTTATCAGGCATGATTTGGGAAGAAGAGAAAAATATTACAACTCCTCTCTACTTTTTGGCTATGTGACAAAATCAATTGCTGCAATCTGAAAAAGCTCCCAGAAGTCCCATATATTAGCAGGACTTGTAAACTATTACATGCTGCCTAATTAATGCCCTTCTAGATACATATATTGTGATCTCATTCAAATGAACACTGTGATGATATAAACAGCTGTATTTTCCTGAGTTTAGTATTTCATTTGTCAATATTTAGAAGTGTTAAATAGAGATATAGTATTTAAATACATAATATATTTTTAAAACATAAATATTATCTCCAAACTTTTATTTAAATTATTGCAGAAAAGATGTAATGAAATTGTTTTATTACTCTAATCTCCCTGAAAGCAAGATATTTTTCCTTACAGATAGCACATATATGTATGCAATGTTTTTTGTTCTGCCTTAAGATTTAATAATTTTAAGATTTAATAAGTTTAGAATGGCACTTTTTAAATGATCCTTTAAAATACCCCAAAATATTGCTTTACTTAAATGATGAACCATTTCAAAAATCTCCATTTTCCATCTTGTAGTGGCAATTACAAATTACAAGATTTTCATTTCTTGTGGATTTCTAGTTTCCTTGTATCCTGTGTTCTGATCCTAAAGTCAAGGAAATCAT
Organism: Zosterops lateralis; assembly: GCF_965231275.1. Lineage (NCBI taxonomy): Eukaryota > Metazoa > Chordata > Aves > Passeriformes > Zosteropidae > Zosterops > Zosterops lateralis. The sequence goes on along the minus strand of NC_139761.1, from coordinate 30,599,200 downwards.
GACAAATTCTGAATACCTACAGATATACTTGAGAGTATCCATCTGTAAACCTAGGATTTTTTGATTACAGTTCCTGCAGATGAGAAATCTTCAGGCTAGCTGCTTCACTCATGCTGTTTCCTGCAGTAGCTGGTGCTTGGGATACACAGTTCTCATCTCAAAAATTATAATCATAAACTCATACTGTTAACCTCTTCTGCTTTACCTATAAATCTGAGGTATGCTGAGGAGAACTGCAGGAGTAGCAAGCTTCCAGAAAACCAAGTCCATACTCTGCCAATCACTCAGTGAGGGACAGCAGTGGAATGGTTCAGTGTTATGGTTTCTGCTCGTGTCAGGCTAAAGTTTAGTGGCCACAGACAGCTCAGCTAAATGTTACAGTGCTCATTTTTGGTTTACCTGTGGTGCCTGAGCTAGGCATCTCTAAATGACAATGATGTTTGAGTTAAAGAGACAGTTTTTTGTTGTGGAATTGATAGCAGTTACACTTCTTGTGTAGCCTAGACTTTATGAGAATGACAAAGAAGCTTGTAACATGCTCTCTGCGTGAAAAAGAAATTCCCACCTGATTTTTCCCTGTCTTCAGATCTGCCAAGTGGGCACTTCTGTGCTAGAGCACCTATTCTTCCCCTTAGAACAAGTTACCTATGGAATTATCCTGGCATATGAGGGAATCCTCATACAGGTAATTTAATTGAGAGATCTTGGGACAGGCAACATGCAATATGAGATAATAATGAAGAGACTGTCACTCTTCTATTGATTGATTGTATCAGTGTGGTTTGCAGGAAGAGTGCATTTACTGTGATAGCAAAGGGAATGAGGTTACCTCAGTTGTGCAAAAGCATTCAGCATTGTATGGCACAGGGGCAGATATTGAATGTATCAAACCATTAGCAAAAGTTTTTATAAAGCACTAGGGTAACAACTCCTGGTTCTTAGCTTTTCAATTTATTGAATGCTCCCTGGGCTGGAAAGAATTAGGTGAGAATTTTTTTGTCTCTCTCTTTCAGGTTTCTCCAGTCACTTTATTTGCAGCAAGTGCCAGTCAAAACACAAAAATTACCACAATGAACCCCTTTAACATTCCAAATCTGAGCTTTTGTGAAGAAAAGCAACACAGATAGATCACTGCAGAAATCACCATTCCTGCAGTGTGGCTTCTCTAGCAGTAAAAGGTCATTCCTTTTTAAAAAATAGCATTCACTTTGCAGACACTTTCCTTACAACCTCTGTACCATTAACTCTTAATTACAAGATTCGTGTTAAGAATCTGCAAGACCATCTTTGCAGAACCTGACTGGAACAGTCTCAATCAGGTGTGTTTGGGCACAGTCACTCAGTCGTATATCACTTTGATCACCAACTCCTAAGTAAGATGGTATAGATAGAAAACACTGAATATTTGCAGAAATCTGTGGTTGAAGTATAGAGATACTAAAGAAAACTAAGACAAAAATCTGTGAAAGTACTGGATTATCAGCTAAATTCTTGCATCACCTTATACAGTAAAGATCAATGCACTAATAAGGAAAAAGAATATTAATTCAGATAGATTATACATTTTTTTTCCATTCTATTGCAAGGCTCTTTATGTTTTAGTGACATACAAGATATCAGACATGACAAAAAACACATCTCCTTTTTACATTCTCTAGATGTGCTATTTCAATGTAATGGTGATATAACCCAACATGAATATTTGGACAACTTTTTGCCTAGACTTTGGACTGAATGTTTTTAGCAAGATATTGTAAGCATTTAATCTTTTGTCTCTTTATCAAGGGAACAAAATAAAACAACAAAGTGTCAACAGAGGAATTGAAGAGAAGTTTCAGACCATTTGACATATAACAGCCTTTCCTGGCTTACTGTCCTCACATAGAGCTGTTTTACCACATGATAAAGTCTAAATCAATTTCCTCTCTATAAGCAAATTCTTCTTTGGAGGGCTGACAAAAGTCACTTACTTCATGCTATAATTCTGTCTGTGCCATATTCATAAATGAAGTGGTATTTCACTGAGTGAGTGCATTACATGTACTTTTCTGGAGGAAAATAAAATATCCCAAAGCAATGAAAGAGTTAAGAAGGTCACAGGATTTGCCAAATATCATGATATAATTCTTTGGGTCTACTCATCTCAGAACAACTTAAGACTGTGGACAATGTTCTTTTAGTTGACATTCCAAAATGATCAGAAGACTGTCTCTAAAAACAAGATTAAGTAGTAGCTGACTTAATGAAAAGTTAGGTTAATCAGGAAGTAATTCTAAGTTACTGGGGATACCTAGATCCTGAATTCCTTCCAATACAAATGAAAATCTTTTAACTAATATTATGGCTTAGATCACATTTAGGCTTTAAAAACCCACCGTGTAAAAGCAATTTCTTACTCAATTGATCTACTCACTGGAGTGCTAAAAATACAGTTTCTCCCTCTTCAAACCTCTTTCAAAAGTGCTTAAGAAAGGAAAAGAATCATAGCAGCTATTGTGTCCCATACATCATTGGATTTGTCAAGTAGGACCTGAATTTAACTGATATATTAAAAAAAACCCCAGCTACTAATAATAACAACCTTTCAATAACTTTTAAAGATGCAAATAAAAGGCCAGTTTCTAGACTGACAAAATATTTTTTACACATCAACATTCATAAACATTGATTTTTTTTTTAAGACATCAAATTAGTCACTTTTCTGTTAAATTCAGATATGTAACAAAGGAAATTCCCTTCTAGACAAGATTTCCTTTTCCCTTCTCCTGGAAGACTTTTTCGGACTTATATTGCATTAGCATTGTTTGTCATGAGATGTGCTGAGAAAAATAGTTCATACATAGAAATAATTATTTTTAGTATTTTTATACTTTTTTGTGTTCACACGTGAATGCCTACTGTAAACTCCAATCTCGTATTTTGAAAGTGAAATTACTGACTATGCAAGCAGACAGTTATTATAAAGACAGTTAAAAATCCAGAAATATCTCTGGTAATTTATCTTAACACCACATGGATGTTTTTCTCTTAATTTTTACGACATCTCCACTTTGGTTCTATGCAAAAGGGATTTTTTTTTTTTTTTTTTTTTTTTTTTTTTTTTTTTTTTTTTTTTTTTTTAGATTTTATTTTCACAAGAAGTACTTAACTGGCTAGAGCTGGGAATAATCTTTGACCCCTGTAGGAATCTCAAAAATCTTGAAATGCTCCCTTAGGTCAGCTCCTGAATGTGTAACTCACGACTCCTGGACTTTTCATCACACACAGTATATACACACAGGAACTTAATTCAGTTGTCAAAGATCAGGATTTCCAAGTCATGGTAGTAATTACCTTTCTGAGCCCATACAGCAAAATGAATGAGACATAACATCTGTTTTCTGGTTTCTTAAGTAAACTTCTATTGAGTGAATTCAATCATTGATTAACTGCTCAAACCAATGAAACATCACATTTTTCAAAGTCAGAAATTATTACAATTTCCATTGAGCCTATGATCTAATTGGAACTGAGTGAAAAACAATTTTCTCAGCCTGTTAAAATGTTTGAGATTTCAAGAAATTTCCTCATATCAAGAAAAACTGTAACAGCCTTACCTTACAGTGGCTGGAATCTCCAATCTAGTGTATGAGAGTTCAAAACTCTTCTACCCTTATTCAAATCAAAGAATGTGGGTTTCTCACATCTTATCAAAAGCCAAACCACTACGAGGTTGTCTATGACTAGTGGTTTTGATCTGAAATGGCATCATAGTGTTGGGAATAAATCATGACTGCTGTAGGGTCTGGGAAGCAGAATTGATATTGAGGTTTGAAGGTGAAGCAATACTAATTATTGAAGAAGAGTGTTCAAATCACTGTACTCATGTACTATAGGGGTATATGAAGGGACTAAAATGATTAAATCTTTGCTGAAAAGATGGGTTTGTAACAAAGCCATAATTTCTTAACTATAACTACCACACATCTGTATTTTCTAGGAATTCTTCATTCCTAGCCACAAGATAGTTTTCTAGAGATGGACTTCTGATGGATACACCTCATGTCTTTATGAAACCTCTGCAAAAACATTCTGATTCCAGAGAATGACCTTGCATCTCATTGCAGATGAATTTTGGCTAGAATAGACTAGAGAGTTAGAGTTGGAAGAATGGGGAAGACCTGCAGGATGAGTTGGAGGCTCAGAAGTCCATGGACAGGAAAGACTAGAAGTCAAATGTGGAAAGACCAGCGACTAAGAGAGATGTAGGATGTATCAAATAATATAAAGAATGTAAGATTGGCTGGTGAAGGTGTAGTATGACATCAGAAGAACTTTGGATGCATGGTTTCTGTTGACCATGTGAAATCTAAACTTGGAATATTGAGATGGCACTGCTAAGTACTGGGGATCTCTGAAGCTCTAATCCATGATAGAGTCACAGAGGAACATTGTCGCATTATAATACCATCAACCCTGATAGAGACAGTGGGATGTAAATGTCACTGATGCCTTCTTACTTCCATCATTTCCCCTCTTAGCTTGTATTGCACTGTTGCCTTACTTGACTTCACAAAATACAATTTTCTCTCACTGTGTTATCATCATGAGATAAAAAGAACAAATCCAGAGTATTAAGTTCTTTCGTCTTCTCTTAAGTGTCCCTCCTTCCTTCTTATCATATTCTTTATAATCCCTGCTGCAGACAACTGCAGTATCCCTGCAGTATCCTTTGTTAGGATGTGTAAAACCTGTAGTCCCCCTTGGACAAACTCTGAAGTCAGGTATTTTGGTACCATCATTCTCTTGCCTGACTACAAATTTTTCAATACAAGGCAAATAATTTTTCCATGCTAATGCTATGTAACAAATACATCCTCTCAAAAACATGCTTACCTCTAGGTAAATCTACTGCTCTCTTTAGAATTTACACCAGATGAGAATTCTGGTCTTCATTAGTAATTCACTGAAACACATCACAGTACCCCAAGAACCCCATGCAGACAACTGAGTCATTGAAACCACAGAGAACAGCAACTAACTCCTGCCTTTAACCCCAAACTTTTATCTTCAGTCATTTTTTCCTCACAATTCTGATGGTTGATCTTGTCTAGTGACACATTAGTGTCAAAATCCTCCTGGACTTCACCAAAATCAAAATTTCACTTTTTTGTTTTATTAAAAGGTCTGAGTCTGGAAATTGTGACTTACATGAGATTCTTGGCTTTTGTTCAACTCCAACATAATTTTTTTTAGGCTTCACATTGCTAAATTGATTGAGAATATGAAGTCTTAAAACTTTGAACAAGAAGATAAATAACGCTCCAAATGCAGTGTAAATGTCATTTATGATTTTGTGACTCATTGAGAGTTTTGAATTTTTGCAGCAGCCAGCACTGCTAAATTAATTGCAAAGGGCAAGAAGTAAGGGTGTTGCAACTAAACACTGTACTAGTCATGACTTGATCTTTTGAGAACATCAACCAGTGTAGATAAAACTAATACTGTTTCCAAAAGAGTGAACACAACTTTTACTAGTCTTCAGAAAACTGGCAGATTTGGCTCCCAACCCTTGTCATTTTTGCAGACACTTGGGAAAATTTGCAATATACTTTTATCTGTGGGATAAAATGAGTCAGGTCTCTGATTCTGAATTGGTAACTAAGAAGAATTTTGCATTTTCTTAAATATAGAAGGAAACATATCTAGTCCACCTAGCTTTAAGTCAATTCTAGATTATTCGTCATTTCAGAGTAACAATTTATAGATAAATACAGATTCTTCTGAAAAATTTCATGTTCTTCCTCACAGAAAGTTGTCCTTTGAAAAGAACTAATGGGAAATGGGATTATAATCCTGAATGGCTAAACGAAAAAACTCACAATGAAAGCATGTATGCTTAATAATTTTTCAATTCATGTTAGACACTAAAACTTGTGACCACTTTTTTTTTCTTTTTTTTTTTTTGTCTTTACAGTTAGTGGCTGAAACATGATGCTCTTGGTCCACAGGCGAATTATCTGTTATAATTTTTAAGGGCCCAACTCTGTTGAGAATACAGAATATATATCGTATCATCGTGTCATGTCATGTCATATATCATATCATATCATGTCATACTTCTTGCTTAGCTAACCATATTACAAATGACTCCTCTGTCTCCTACCTGCTTACAAAACTCTGCCTTTTTTTGCTCCATACTACCTAGCTCTTCATTATATTATGAATAATACATTACATCCCACATTATAGGAAATGTATTTACAAATGGAATCTAACTGTATCAACAGATGTGCAGTTTGTAACTTTGCATTTCAGAATGAGCTAAATGATTGTGAGCACTTGAAAGCAACTTCCATTATTTATGTTACAGTCATCCTGAATTTGGCTATTCTCTAAATCTGTCGATTTGAGCCAAGTACCAAGCTTTACTGTAGTATTGACTTTTAAACAGTACAGTCCATTGATTTAATTGGAGAATCCTGATTAAAAATTGATGTGACAATGTGCCCTATTGCCCTCAGTCTGCACATAAAGCTAGTACTGATGTATGCCTGTGAAGTTATAGTCATTCATATTCAACTGCTGTTCAGCTAGTTCTAAGCAGAATTGTAGCTCATGCTTTTAGAGATAATACCAACAGCAATAAGCAGATACAGAGGCCATTTCTTTTATGAGGAAGGGCTGCAAACAGATGTTGTGTGAGCCATATTCTCTTCCTACTAGAATGCTCATACCTGTTTGAAAAGGATTTTTGATTCAAACATCCCTCGCAAGAACAGAAATTACTACTCCATAGGACCATCTGCTAAGGTTGAAGCATCTACCTCTGCATCAGTGCTGGTATGATCAAAGAAACAGTTTGACTTCTGTAGAAGAATACAAGACTATCTGTAAAGAATGTCTAAGGCCCAGTACCAAACTCATGTTTCTTGCTATTTTTGTTGAGCATGTACTTTCAGTGCACCTGTTCTTTCCTGCAGTGACAGTGTTCCTTTAGCTGAAATGTAAAATTTAAAGAAAAGAAAATTGCCCTCCTGATGTTCTCTAAATCAACTATTTCTACTGATTTTCTTATTAAATTTGATATAAAACATTACTTACACATTACTTAAAACTGAAATTAACTACTTCGTTAGCTGTGTCTGAGATTCACACTCCACACAAATTTATTTCGAATTTTGAATTCACACTCCACTCCGAATTTATTTCAAATTATTATAATAGGAAGTGTTATGGAGAAAGAGGAGTTGGGAAGATATATTCTTTTGTTTTTAAGAATTATTTTAACAGATTAAGGACCCAAACTAAACCCAAAGAGAACCAGTACAAAGGAAATTTGCACAGATTAAAGTATCACTAGTCTAGACAGTCACTTGGATAGAATATTACACAAAGCAAGATGACCCAACACAGACAAATCAGCTAAACTTGTACAATCTCCACATTTATAACTGTATATAACATATAAAATAAATTAATTTGACCTTTTACTGCATTGTAGATGTTGGAATTAGAACTTAGCTAGTGTTACATGAGTCTCCAAGCCACTGAAAGCCACAGAGACAGTATAACTGCAATGTTCAGTTCAAGAGGAAGTGTTGTCTGAACTAGAGTTCTTCTTTCCCTGTGCATATGCATTCCAGGTATACTGCCTTTAAGTATAGGTACTTCTTGAGGCATCACGATCAAAGCCCAATGTTTTGGGAATTTAATGTCAAAGCATGGTTGTAAATGCAACAGGAATACCAAAAAAACATATAATAGGACCTCATATGAAATAATTTTTTTTTTGGTGGGTAAATTCCATTTTTATAATTTTCAATACAGGATTCCTATAGGTGGAGATTTGCGCTTCCCAAAAGTTTGTGGTTTTTTTTTTTTTTTTTTTTTTTTTTTTTTTTTTTTTTTTTTTTTTAAATAAAACAGCCTGCCTGCAATTCCTGCCGCATACCAAAAGAGGGCACCTAAGGCTTTCTGTATAGAGCCCAGGATATCTGCCGGAATTTGGATTACTTTCCAACAATATTTTAGAAATCTTCTCCCACTTTACAGCATACTAAGCAGAAATATGAAGTCTGTCGCTATACAATGAAATATAACCTGCAAAATTTATACAGCTACTTTTAAGGAAAAGCAAAATTTCCGTATATTCACATATCCACAAAAAACAACGTAAATCATAGAACAAGAAGAGCAAACATGCAGTTTATGAAAATTGCAATAGAATTTACTCGGGGTAATTGGTGCCAGGATACCGAAAAGATGACTGTGCATCACAGCTGTGCAGCCTTCCTAGCAGAGAGGAGTGGTCAGTCTGGAAGGGCAGCAGGTCCCCATGTAATTGCAGTTAGCACTGCTGCGGAGTCAGGCTCAAACATGAAAGGCTGTGTGATGTGCCCACAAGTTTGAGCTGGCAAATAGAAAGGAAATTCTAGAGGTGCATATTTTGCCCTTGCACAGAGATGGCCAAGGTCTCATTTCAGAGGAGGAATTAGGCACAGGTGCTTGCGCACAAATCTTTCTTGGGTCAGATTCCAAACTTTGATATGATTCAATAATTGTCCTCTGATGGTTGTGTGTGTTTGATGAGTTTCAGCAATTATCTTTTTACCTACCTGTCTATGCTACTTATTTTCCTATTTTCTAAAATTAAGAACACTTGAATAAGAAATTTCTTTAAGTCATAACAAAAATGTTTGAAATGCAGCAATTTTATTTGCAACAACATATACTAGCAACTATTACCAAGGTACAAGAATGTATTTTTAAAACTATATATATATTAATTAGAAGAATTTGCATTTAACAGAAATCCTCACATATAAGTAGATTTTCACCAATTCTGGTCTATCAGAAGATTGTAAAGGTATTGCATGTAGTTATCTTTTGCTAAGATGTTTATTTCAGATGCAAAAAACCCCCAACAAATCAAACCCAAAAAAACTTCCAACTTAATTCAAAGGCCAAAAATTAAAATAAAAACCCCAAGGATTTTATTTTCCACTTGTCTTTAATATGTACAAATGTATATATATATCTTAGAAAATGTGCACAGTAAATATTCAACTGTTGGTTTAATATAGGTATTTAAATGTCTCACCATTGACTTCTCTAATTTCCTTCCAATGCTGCTTTAATGAGTAAGGGAGAGATCCAACTGTAAAAATGGAAAATTTAATCCTCTATTAAATGATTGTACATATTTTCTTTCTTTGGAATGTGATTAGTGATAATTGACTGCATGACAGGGAATCCAAGAAAGAAAATATTTATACTCCTTAAATATTTATTTAATTAAACCAGAGTTATTTGCCCTAAAATATCAAGCAAGAACTCAAAAAAAAACAAAAACAAACAAACAAACAAAAAACCAACAAAAAAAACAAACCATGAAGAAGAGCAATCAGGCAGATATGTGATTAGAAAAGGGGAATAAAATCCAATTGGTTTTGACATTTCTAATTTCATATTTCTTGGGCATTTTTACTGTTTTTGTTGTTGGGGTTGTTGTGTGGGGTTTTTTTTTTTATTGGTTGGGGGTTTTTTTTGTTTTGTTTTTTGTTTGTTTGTTTGTTTGTTTTCTTTCCCTTTTTTTTTTTTTTCTGTAGCTTAAGAGTTTGTCTGCTGGACACCACCGTATGTTTTTAAATTTAGTTTTAAAAAGTCATTTGAGAATGTATAAAGGTATTTCCTAAAGTTGTAGTGATAGTTCTGCTTTGTTACTTTTATAGCTCAGGTGGATTATACTGTTACAGTCAGTGAAGGAAGCTTTGCGTATAGGAAAATTTAGAAATAGAAGATAATTTTACAGTAAAGTATCTTCTTATTAGTTCTTCTAGATAAATTCAGAATAAAATATCTTGTTATTACTGCTTATACAACTCCTGTTTCTTAAGGTTTTTTTGTATTTCCTTTCAGTGACAGGACCCTTTCTAGGTAAGCTGCCATAGCATGCTCAGGGGATTCACATACTGAAAGGTGGGTTACCCTGTAGGCTCCAGACTTGACCATCTAATTTTTCAGCTACAGGAACAAAAAGAACTTTTCCATTTGGGTTACCTGAAATCTAAATTGTGTGCACAGACCTAAATGGAGCAGAACAGAGGGAGGAGCGTAGGAGGGTTGCAGGGAATGTATGCTTTTCAACAGTGCCAGGGAGTGCATATATAGTGGTGCAACATGCTCAAACATATGGGCCTACATTTGGATGCATCTGTTTTGGGCACCCAAGCTGAGAGACCTAGAGAGCTGAAACTTCAGCAGACCTTAGAACTAGCCTCTGAAAATCAGGCCTTTTTATGCTCCCTCAATTCTTTCTCATAAAGGTAGTCACTAATAATCACCACTCAGGTTTGAAAATACATGTTGGGGAATATCCTTCACTCTGCACTTAGAAAAGTAAATGTGTAGAAAATCAGAGATTAGAGTTCTAAGTGTTCTTTGAATCTGAGCCAAAATCTGAAAAGAAATACTAACTGTAATGGCTGTATCTTAAGGGTTTAACCTGGCTTTGATTTGATACGCTGAAGAGTACCATGCTTTCATGGCAAGAGACAGATCTAGAGGAATTTTTAATGTTTTTCTTTGCTAATTTTGATTACCTCTAACAAAATGCTCAAGATGAAAACTTTCTCCTTTGCAAGCCATTGCATATGTTAATTAAACCAGCTCATAAACCACAATCAAATTAACTAGAATACTGTTCCAGTAAAATATATGTATGTAAGTGTAGCTGTCTGAATACCCTACTAATACAGCCACATACAATGGCTCAAGTAATAGAAAACTGTTCTAGATTTTTCCTCAGTGATGTGTGCTCAATATAAATTAGTTTGCTATGAAAAATAAAATGACAGCTTTAGCTAGAGTCAGGATTTCTTTTCACAGATTCAGTTCTTTGATCAAAAACTACAGTAGATTGAAGTTTGCTATTGTCAACATATTGTAGATACACAGTGTGTTTATTTTTGTGCACTTTTAATGTATTTAACCTTAATGTCTGTTTCTTTAAAGCAAAGAAACTGTGGCTCAGCATCTTGAATTGTCAAAGCAACCTATTGCAGATTTCTTTTTATAGATGAAAAGAAGCGTCCAGATGATGAATGCTATTCACAAAGTGATTGCTGTGGCAGTCATATCATGTCTCAAAGTACACATGGCTGTGTAAATAGAAACTACTGAAACTTGTTCTGACATGTAAAACTTTTTCCATGGCATATCAACTTTTGTGTCACCTAAGCAGATTCAGCTGGAGCTCTTACTAAAAATGTGTTTTTATTTGCTTTTTAATTTTTTTGTTTGTTTTAATATCATCCATTCATTGGATGGGCCGAAAGTGAGATATTCCTCTTCCCCATGAGACCCTCAAGTTTAACATTAGAAGTTTTGTGACAGTCTAGTAAACCTTTAATGAGAATTCTTTTTGTGACAGACAGATGTAAATGTATCCCTCTAATCCTATTCTTTCAGGATTTGTCTGCAGATGAATGTTAATAATTAGTAGTTGCTTTCTCCCTCCTCCTTCCTTCGTAAAATTGTATTCTTCATAAATTCATCGTCTTTTTTTTCCCCTGTTTTCTCAAAGTACCAGCAGCCCTGACAGCCTCCCTTTGTTCTTATGTTTATAAATAATTTATAATGTAGAAATATCTCTTCTTAGTCTTAAAAAATAAACTAATGGTTGAACATAACATACTGCCAGGAGCAGATCTACCACTAGCTTTAGAAAAAAAAAAAAAAAAAAAAAAAAAGAAAGGAAAAAAGCTTCATGATTAACAAAGAGAGAAAGAAGGAACATCACATGGAAATCTATTTATCTGAGTGAATGCTGATTTTTGTTTGCAGATGCTAAATGCATCTGAGCTACCCTCATTTTATGCTCTATTTCTTTTCTTTTCCAGACTGCACACCTCAATTCATTCCTTAAAAACATAGCTTCTTTTAAATGTCCTGAACAAACAAAAGGCTACAACATGGACTAAGTTATCAGCATAAATGTATTTACACTGGTGTAGGTGATTCTCTTGAGGAATATACCAGCCCTTATACTGACACTTCATTGACGAGTGCTGTCCATGTTGTAGATGCACTACTAAAGAAAGTCACATATTTAGCCAAGACATTCAGTCTATTGTCAACTGCATATGGACCAGCTGTTGGTGTTGGAATTCTTGCAAAATAATTCTAAAGGCTGTACTGCAGTAGCGTATACTTCGTCAAGAAAGCTCACACATGCAACCTCAAACTACAAAGAACCAGCACTCCAATTAGAATTGAAATTTACTGAGTTTCAATGCCTACTGAACACAGAGGAGTGATTCTGTTTCCAAATGTTTGTATGGCTCCATTATTGTGGTTTTATGCAGTCACAGCAGGAGCAGTGTCCACATAAAGGACTAGAATTATTGTTAATTGAGGTAAATACAACTGAACTTGATATTACATTGTTGAGCCTAGTTCTAAGAAGAAATTTTTATTTTGCTGTAGGTTGGTGTATGTCAAAGGAGATGGCTTAAAAGTCACTACATGGTAAAGCGGAAATATATTCAAATCTTTTTAAAAACAATCCTAGCATGCAATTTAGATAGGGATCTCGACATTACCTCACAACAGCTGCCAGGATTTTTAAAGAAAGGCGAGGTACCATATCGTGTCCTGCCTCAAAATGCCCCCTGTGATGGTGACATCAGTGAGCATGAGTTACTATTAAATTACAGAATCTATATACATACTCCATAGTTATAGACAAGAAAGTAATTTGGAAAGCAACTTTGTTTTACAAGAAGTGAGTGTAGCTCTATTTTAACATACATAGTTTTAAATTCCCCACCGGCTGCTAATTTGAGTCTCCTCTGCAGGATACACTCAATATTCACCTACTCTTCAAGCATATTATCACAAATAGCATTATGTAATTTAGGGGTAGGAAATGAGAGGAAAAAGAATACCTTACCCAAGGTACACATGCGGTAGAAGGTGGGGAATTTAGGCAGATATGCAAACCCAGTGTAGAAATAGTTATGACCTGCAGGGCTTAGCTTTGGATCTAAAAGGAGCATTGGAGCCAAGACTAGTTTGATTTTGCAAGAAGCAGACCAGCTGCCCTTTGTAAATTATTCATTCTTGCTTTTGGCTTGTTTCTGACTTTGGAGAGTGGAATGAGTTTTGGCCAGAAAAAACACTCACGTAAAATCTTTTGAAATAAATGGTTAGGGAGCTTTCTGAATAAAAGAAGACGTCATTCCTAGCAACTCAGAGATGAATCTGTTTGCACAAAAACAGCTTGGAAAGAACGAGTTTAAATCTCTGTCAGGTGTTCAAAACCAATCTGAACCCTCTTTTTAGGAGTTTGATCTAATCCTCTACCTTTTCTCACCTCTTGCCTTTAACACTGTGTAACAGGGTTCTCAGCTTCTGTTAAAATACATTTTGTGATAGTCTGTAAATCTCTGCTGAGATTGCGGCTGGTTTCAGATCTTACAGGGTGCAATGCAAGAATTCAATGTTTTTCAGGAGCTCTACATTGAGAACAGAATCCTGTTTGAAAATCCCTGGGTGCACACATTGTAAAGAAAGCAGGAAGACAGACCTAAAATAGAGTATGCATCAAGACCAGAATTTCATCCAAAGGTAGCATGCTTCTGAGGAGACATTTGAAAGCTCAGTGCAATCCTTTAAAGGAAACCTTTCAGGTTCCTGAAAGCTGCTCAGGATTAAGAGAGAAACTAATGTCATGGGAAGGGAGGATGAGGTTGAAGGGAATGAAACATTTGATTGCAAAGAAGAGGAAAACAGCGAATGAGACTGGTATAAAACCATCTCAGACAAGCATCTGACAGCGGTAACTTCATTTTTTCAATACTGGGACATGAGTGCACAAATTAACCCTTAAATCCTTTTTGCATTTAGCTTCAACCTATCACATCTTCATGGTAAAATGTCTGCTTAATGACACTGACACACTGCTTTTCAAATTTTCACTAAACATCCTTCATGATTATATAATCATTGTAGTTGTAACACTACTTTCTCTTGGCTAAATTATTCCCCTGATCTGTGCTGTTACACAGGTAAACCCACATCCAATTAATTCCTAACCTCTGCTTTGTTCCACTCCAAACCTTAGCTTGAATAAACACCTTGAGACCCTAATGCCTGAGAAGGACATCAGGACCCAAACATATATCCAAATCTACTTTTTTCCCTACAGATTATAAAATGGATTAATCAAAACTTTAGCTGAACACCCTTGGTTTTCGTTGGTGTCAATTCTTGATCAAAAAATTTTCGACTGAGATCCTTTGCTGCCTATAGCAGTGTATCTTTATAGAACAGAAACTGCCTGGCTCCCTGGCATTATTAAGAAAATACAGTATACAAAAGCTTTAAGCTTCAAACCATACAGCCTGATTATTATGATAGCAGGAGATGTCAGGTGGAGACAAAGACACATGGATAGAATTGACTTGAGGCGCGTCATCAGAAAATAAGGGTGATGTGATCACAGTACTTAAAGCATATGCAGCAGCTGTACAATTCTACATGGCAGCTTCCATCACACCCTTCACATGAGGAAAAAAAAAAGAGACGATTCTGAGTAAACGATGGCTGAATACACAAGAAATTGTAGTGTATGACAAGACGCTTTCTTTTTTGTTTAATATATAAATCAGGAGCACTTATGAATTAATATCAATTAAAATAATGTATTTGCTTTCTTTCGACAGTTATGTCAGCCTCATTAAAAGCCAAGTGCTAAATCTTCATTAGATTTTTCAATATTAAAATACTTCCATGAAATATAAATTAACATTTAACTTGTTGCTGGTCATATTAAGGAAAAGGAGGGGGCAAAACGCATTGGGATTGAAATCATGACTCATTTAAATCAATGAGACTTTTGTTTCTGAACTCAGTGGGGCCAAATAATTCCCTCCCTGTTGACAAGAGGCAATACCTTTAAACTTGGCAGAGAAGCAGGCCTCAGGAAGTATTCTGTTTCAGTTTATATTCCTGACTAACAAGATGATAGTTAAAATTTTCAAGGTATCCTTGGCGACATAGGGAGAACATGTGCCCGAACAAGAGTAAAAATGTTTAGATTCCTGGGTAGCTTCAATGTTTTAGGAAACCTTATGGCATGCCTAGAATTTTAACAGTTCTACCTCACGAAAAGACACAGCGGTGTTCCCCCTAGAATGATGCAGAATCTACTTTTCAGTAGATGAAACCTGCAAAGCAAGTGAGTAGCTCACATATGAAGGCTGGAATTTATATCAGAGCGCAGGCTGTCAGTGGTGCACATCTGGAGGGACGTGCCCTGTCTGATGAGCACCGCGAGCCGAGCACCGCGCCAGGCTGTCGTACTGCTGTGCTCTGAGTCTCCCCAGCTCTCAGCTCACCACGCACCTTGGGCAAGATTTCCCAGAGGATGCCAAGTTTAGGAAGACGGATAGGTCAGGAAGGGAGAGAAGCTGAGTAGCTGCAATCAAGTTGAAAGAAACCACCATAACATGCATATTCAGTCATAGCTGTGATAAGCGACTGCCCTTCCTTTTGCAATAGCCCTGGTCTTGAATCAGAGCAAACCTACCTGGAAAACTGGCCAAGAACCCTTTGAATTGGCCAGGACGCCTTTCAGCGGTATTGTGTGCTTGCTGAAGGAGCTTGCGAGCTTTTTTCCTTTTAAAAATAAAGGAGGTATTTTAACTGTGCATCATCTGTGGAAGTGGGAAGGCAGCGCTCTCCTCCGCGGGCCTCTGCATCAACAAGCCACAAGGTGGTGGTATGGTGTCACTTTTTTTAAGCAACAAAAAGAGGTTTTGTTTAATGAGCTTGAACTCACAAGCCTGCTCATCTAGTGAACTGTGACTTTTCAAATACCAACCTATTAATGTCAAAGGCAATACTGAAGGGAACAGTTCTGTTTGATTTAAAAAATACAGACAATGTGAAGTCCACTATGCTCTAATATCTATCACCTATGGGGCTTCATTCATGCCTAATGCTTTATTCAAGCTAAGACCTAGTTTTTATATATCAGATTAATACATATCTACAGCTTTGCACCTTTCTATTTTGATTTTTTTATTATCAGGGCTCGCCGGGGCCATTTTCATTCCCTTACTATAGCATCTGCAAGCAGGTGGATTAGAGATAACTCTCATTGTGCTTTGTTTTCTCCTGACACTGTCATTAATCATTCCTTAAGCCACACTTCAACTTATAGTAATCAGGACTGGCTGTTCCCAAGCTGCACAAGAATTGCCTTTCACAATGTAATGTGAAATTGGAAGCGAATGGCTGAAGCCAGACGCTTCTTCTGCATTCCCCATCTATCTCATCATTTAGGTATTTATCCATCTCAGGCTTGTACAGGGAGCATCTCTCTCCTTCCCATGAGGACACAGATTGCAACAGAGGATCAGATTTGTTACCCAGGCTTTGGGCTTTGATTGTCCTCCTATAAGTTCGGGATTAAAGTGAAATTTCCCACAGGGCTATGCAGGATTTGCTAGCATTTAACTGTTTAACCTGGCTGTTTGTGAATGAGAATCCTGTGGTCAACTATTCCATAGAGAATATTATGGTAAGCCAGCTCTGAATGGCAGATATTTCGGTAAATTCCTGTAAAGACTGCTACAGTTGATTCCAATTAAGTTCATACCTGATAACAATTGTTTTCTTGTACATGATGAACAGTAATCTTACGATAAAAAAACAATTGTCTAGTCTCTTGTGAAATACTCTTGTCAGCTTCAGAATAAATGCAGACCTTCGAAAAGTTGCAGTTGTCTATTTATGCTTCTAGAATCACTGTGCACTAATTTGTCTTGAACTAGGTCATATCCCTCACTATGGAGAAGAGCTGTATTCCCTTCTATCTTATCCAATTTTAGTAATAAGTACAAGGTAATAATATCTGTAGTAGGACAGCAGTGGAATGGACAAACATTTTAAACAAACTGCACTTGATGTATTAATAAAGACAAAATGATGGTTCTGGAAAGCATGCTGTTAAATATGTAGCCAAAACAGATGTATTTTTACTGGCATTTGATGTGATTCTTGCACAAAGGGAAGTACCTATAATGTGCTATTCTCCACAAAACTGAAAGCAAGGGGAAAAATTTTCAGTCCACATTATCTATCTTTTAGTCTTAGCTTTAGAGCCATTTAAGGAAAAAAAGATTTTAAAACAAGTCAAAATCATTTTGTTATCTAGTTTAAAAAGACTCTATGCTCAACCACTGTATATATATTCTATTTAATGTGGATGTGTTTTTAAAATGCCTAGGAGGATAGTGCTCATTTCATGTGCTTCTCCAAGAGAGACATAACACCCAAGCAACTGAAGTACATAATTTAACAAAACATTTTAGCTTGCAGTGAAATCAGTTCCCTTGGAGGGAATGGACTGAATCATTAAACTCAATTTTAACCCCACTCCCTGAGAAATTTTTACACCTTCTTCAAAAGTGGTTTTTTTCCCCTCTTTTTTTTTCTTTTTTTTTTTTTTTTTTTTTTTTTTTTTGTCTAAAAATGTGCTAAATTTCCAAAATAAGCTTTCATGGGATTTAGTTTGGGGATAAAAATAATAAATATTTTTATTTATCCCTTTAAAAAGAGTCACAGAGACCCCAAGGGAAAGGCTCATGGATATAATCAATTTCAAATCTACAAATTCTAATGCAGAATCTAATTAACAAATATAAAAGACAAATATATTACTTCTCTTGTTCACCCTTCAGCTACATTCTGAACCTGTAGTTATGACATTGATCTCATGTTAACCAGTGTCTCAGTGAAAAGGAACAGAGCTTGGTTGTATAACGGTACCTGTGAAAGCCTCACTGCCTGAGTGCAAATTACTAAATATCTTTGCCATCGTTTACTCTTTCTCTTATAGCACTAAATGATTACTGAAAATGCATAAGCAATCCTTTCTATTTATTTGAAATATCCTCTAGATTCAGATGAGTAATTTTCAGCTGTGTATAATGCTCCCAAAGTAACCTCTTCATTTCCATTGTTTTAGTGTGAAATCATTTCCTCGGGAGATAATTAGAGTTGCTCCATTTATTACATTAAATGATTAGCATGCACTTGAAATGATTCAGTATATTTTCCTTTATTGCTGATGACTCTTAAATATGGGCCTACATTTTTAATGGATAAATTAAGATTATCTTGACATTTTGTGGCTGCCTCAGCAGCAAAACAAGACAGACTTCCTTTTCCAAATACACACATAGGTGTGTATTGAACAACACACATTAGCTGAAGGGCTTCTATTCACCTGATTACTCCACCTGCCTCAGCCTAAAGACCAGTAAGTTTGCAGGTAAAGTGGGGGGTTAAATGTACCAAAATTGCTACTGCTTCTATTGCATGTGTAGTTAGTAATTATTCTTAAGTGTCATGGGATCAGAATCCTAGCATCTCAGCTAAAGCGTCTGCTTCCTCTGAACAACCAGCATCTTCTTCCAAATGCATAGAAAATTATTTCTTACAGTGGCAGACTTGCACTTTTATCACATTATATTAATTAATCTAAATGAATAAAAGAGTTTTTCTGCATGCTAACTAGTGAACTATCATCCTCTCATTTATGAGAATAAATTACCCTAGAATCGGTGAAAATATATCCCAATTAATACTCCTTATTTAAACTGAGTAAGGTTTAATGTCAAGCTACAGCAACAGCTTTAAGACTTTCTTTTAAGAATGGAAGTCTGTGGTACTGAACAGATGGGCTGCAAGCCTGAGGTGGGACCAGGTATTTGTGTAACCAACATCGTGACAAGGACTCCTGCAGCAGTTGCCAGCACTGACCTGGATGTGGTGTGGATACAAACAGTGACAGAGGTCAGCAGAATTAAAAGGGCTCTGTTTTCCCAAGACCGTGCCATGTCATTTCCAAAAGAAAGCCAAGGAGATATTTAACTGGATTTGAAAGCTTGGTTCATTGGAGTTAAATAACCTACCGCACTCGGACTACATTAGTTAATGTGAAACTGATGTCATTATTAAAAGATACATTCTCTTGCGATGGGATATATTCACCTATCCCTCATTTCTCAAATTTCACCATAGCCCAAAGACTTCTCACACATCTAGTCAATTTAAATTCAAGCGTATTTTGTATTTAATATGTTATAAATGTAGTAGAGATTTTAATGGTAAGGATTCTCTTGGCAAGATTTTATTAGAGTTTTTATTTTTTGAAGAGGATATATACAGGTTATGTGTGGGTAGACAAGGTATCTCATGTTTTATCTGAAAATCCACTTTGCTGTTTCAGTGAGTAAATTCGCTTCTTGAAAAAATATACAAACTGTGAGTGCACAGAATATGAAAGAGAACACATAATAGAAAGAATTTTAAACCCCACATTTTTATAAATGCTTTTGTAAGTGTACAATGCAGGATAAAAAACCATTTTCATAAAACTGTATCTTAGATCAGAAAATAATATTCTAAATTAAGTGCTCAGTACTATGAAGAGAAAATGTATATGTAAAAATGTATATATTTATATGTATATATTTTTCCTTGTTCACTAATTAAGCACACACAAATAATCTTTCTACTGGCATATTTTCCATCCAGAAAGCCATTGGAGATACTTCAGTCTTAGAGAACACTAAGAAATATTTCTTCATGAATTCATAAACATTGCTTATGTTGCATGAACAAGAAGCAGATGTATTTGGGACAGTAGATCTCACCAAATCCAACAAACTGTGCCTTTACAAGCAATGTTACTGTTATTTCATGTAGCACTGCTGCATGGAAATGGCAATAGCATTCATGGCTCCATATGCCTGGAAACAAGTACTTTTCCTCTCTTTATTTCTTGGTTGATCCCTATTTAAGTCAGATTTTCACCTGTGTCTAAGCAGCAAATTTGACCACAGTGTGGTCATATAGCACAGACTTCCTAAATTTACCTATAAAATAAGCCCAAGAAAATACTTAATTTGGTTGTTCCTTGGAATACTGTGAGAGGAGTGGGGATGCCTGCTGGAAGTAAATCCAAATGGTGAACAGCTCTTTGTTTCTGAATGAAAATTGGGCAAATTTTCATTTAGAACAGCCCTGTTCAGCCAAATTCGTATAGCACCTGGTTGCGTTCCACCAGTAAACAGCTCCAGACATAAACAAGAGGTTTGATAAACTGGGACTCATAGATTGCTTCTGCTCTTACTAAAGTCATAAATGTGACTCTTTTTTCTGTCTCAGTGATACTGGGCCATCATAACTAGAGGTGAAGGTCTGGTCACCTCATTAACAACAAGCAATCCTATTTACTAGCCCCAGCACTAGTATACAGTGTAGGCACATTTATCCTTTAAAACTTCAGCAATATAAAAGCACACCATTAAATAATAGTGCTACTATAGGCGTATTATACAGAAAGTGCCATAATGTTGTTTGTATATGACAGGCATTTTTAGTGTAAGAATGCTGAAATTCTACACTGATGTCATTAAAGCATAAATGACACACTACCAAAAGATGGAGATACTAATGTATGGTGGTTAAAACTACACTTCTTTGTAGGTTTTAGAGTATTTTTAATAGCTTCTAAGCATGTTTTTAATAGACAAAGTTATAACAATACCAATAGTTGTGGCATGAAAGGTTACAATGGATGAACACCATCTCTCTCAAACATTTATTCCATTTAAGTAAAAATACTTGATAGAGAGCATTTCTATTATTCACAAGAAATCATGGAATATAATGGTTCCTAGCACTCCTTTTGTAATAGCTTATTTAAATACTTGGGGCTGCAATTCTGATTCCCACTTTGTTCAGATTTCACAGAAATACTTCTTACAATTGATCACATTTTTATTCTTTATTGTATTCTAAATAGCCTCTGATTTTTCAGAACCAAAGACTAAAAATGAGGTTTGCAGAAGTGAAAAGTACAGTCTTGAAAAAAACCCCTATACACTTTTCTTAACTGAGGAACAGCAACTACAAAATTGAACAAAAAAATTGTGCTATGAATCATTTTGTTTACAGAAATGCTTTAAGGAATTATTCCTGAAGTCTAAAAGGAGCTTGATGGGCCTTTTCTAAAGCCTCAAAATCTGAAATGACCTGAAGGTAAAGAGACCACTTGACTTTGGATTTAATTTCTTTGTAATATTTTCTTCAGTGCTTTCAGCTCAGACTACAGTAGTTTACACAAAATTAAGAAACTCAGTCTGAGTTAAGTTATTAAAATTCTATTTATCATTTAAAGTTTATTTATTGTAAAACAAAGGATTTAAAAAAGGAACTAAGAATAGAACTTTATTTATGATGAGGTATGGTATCAATAGATGATTGATGATATGCTTCCAAACTTTCTCAAATTATTTAAGAACTTTAAATGTATTTATTATGAGCCCAGGGTAATCTCTCAGTTGATATAAAACAGAATGACGTCAACAGTGCTCTTAACTTATGTCCAGTAAGTTAAGGAGATAATTTTTTTTTTTTTCAGATTTTTTTCAGAACAAATAATGGAATCATAGAATACCAGCTCAGAAGCGGGTCTCAAGGATCACCTGGTACAGCCTTTCTTGACAAAAGCACAGTCCAGAAATAAAATGGTAATAGTTATTTTAATGTCAGAAAAACAAGACTTCTATCTGAAGAGCAAATTAAAATGAAAATTTATAAACATAGAAGCAAAGGTATATTTGAATGAAATATATTAAAATATAAATATATTTGAAATAAATTCCTGTAAGACAATAAGACTGGAAGATGTGATGTGATTTAGTTGGTTTTGCTAGCTTGGATTAACCACATTTTCCCTGATAAAATGGCATAATTAGGTAGGATTATTATCATTATATTATTTTAAATTTTAACATTTAATATTTTTTTCAAATTAATTAAGAAAAAACCTAAAAGTGAGTAGTATAAACTGCATTATGCTATGATGTCCGATATTAATAGGGTCAGTGCTGAAATAAACCACAGTATTATATAAATTCATAGGTTATTGCTTTGCCTTTTTTTATAAAACTTGTTAGCCTGGAGAAAGGGAGACTGAGAAGTGACCTTATCACTCTCTACAACTCCCTGAAAGGTGGCTGTAGCCAGGTGGGCGTCAGTCTCTTTCTCCAGGCATCAAGTGACAGAACAAGAGGACACAGTCTCAAGCTGTGCCAAGGGAAATACAGGTTGGATATCAGGAAAAAGTTTTTTACAGAAAGGGTGATAAAGTACTGGAATGTTTTGCCCAGGGTGATGGTGGAGTCGCCATTGCTGGGTCTGTTTAAAAAAAGACTGAATGTGGCACTTGGTAGCATAGTCTAGTTGAGGTGGTGGGTTGGACTTGGTGATCTTGAAGGTCTCTTCCAACCTAGTGATTCTGTGATTCTGTGATTTATGAGGATCTTTGGATCATTATGATGTGCAAATGAGTGCATACACAATTTTTAAAATATATATTAGATAAATGGTAAAGAGAAGCAGCTCTTTTATGACTATATAAGCTCTCTAATGTCAAAAATTGCCACATCTCTTACCTTTCAGCTCATTCTAAAATGGTTTAATATGATAAACTTCATATGGCAGAAGTATTATCAGACTACAGCATGGGACTCTTAGAGCAGTCAGCAGTGGTCTTTTTAATATTGTTCCCATTTGCATTTTAAATAACCAAATGGTTTTCAGGCATTTAATAGAAAAACATTTTTTTAAATGAATACCAAGAGACATTTGTAAATAGCAGCACAAATTGCTCCTGGGCTATAAACCTGAGTGCCAAGTTTCTCTCCAGTATGAATATAGACAAGTGTTAAAAGTCTGAAAAATGCATTCCTTAATGGATATACTGGCAGACCTGTAAGTGTAATAGAGCTAGAATGTTCCTCTTTAATAAAGATATCATATTTCATCTCCTAGATTACACATAGATTTTCTATTCTAAATAAAAATATTAGAACAAGAAATTTTTTCCCTGCATATCATATTTAAAAATGTACAAGGGAATGTCATCCCACAATTTGTAAGCATTGAAATTATTTCCTTGAAAACAATAAAAAGTAATCCCTAAAGATATGGTAAATATACAGCTCCTTTATTGAACAAACAAAAATAGATTATGCATTGCTTTTTCAGAATCAAATACATCTGCTTTGACTGAGGCAAGGAGACACATCTGGGGGCTTGAATCTTACCGCAGTCTCCGTGACTCTCTATATTGTCAGTGCATCAGTAACCTTGTATTTAACCAGATTATTTACAGTCAGAGTCTTATAAGATCACACCCATTGCTGCTGGTGTGAGGGAGGGAAGGAGACCTCTGAAATTGAATACAAATGTGATATTTATTGTTACATTTATTGGGCTATAACCATATATCAAATGTGCTAAATTCACAGAGATAAAATAATACAATCACATCAAGACTGAAAATTTAATACTAGACAGGGACCTACAAGTTCCCTTCCATCACAGCTTGCTTTGTAGCTCATCTGAGCAAACACTCTGCCCTGGAATTTACTGGACAATTCTTGTCTGCTGCTTATTGAATGCAGGGGCTATTTCCTTCTGAAAGTCATGCTAAGTAAACCTACTCTTACACCTAATTTGTAAAACAAAACATTTGTTTGCTTGCTTTTTCCAGAAAAGAAAAAATTAATAATTTCCACAGATATATCAGTGTGATGGTAGGAGGGCAGCAAATCTAAACATTGCTATTAAAATGAAAATACATATTGGTCTTTGAAAGAATTTTGACTCTGTGGTAAATTAATTTAGATTTCACCTAAAATATTATCCCCAGTTGCTATGCTGAAAAGGCAGCTAGAATATAATGCATATTGGCAATGTCAGACTTGAGAAGCTGACACAGGCATGACCAGAGTGGTTAGGCTTTTCTTTTTGTGAGTGCTACTCTTGGCTTTAGAGAAAGGGTTCAAGAAGTCACTGCATCCATAGATCCATTATAGTAGAAAAGCAGACAATATGTGTGGGAGGTGGAGCATGAGTTCTCTAGATTACACCATATTTCCTTTTGGTTAACCAAATAATACCAAGCTTCAACTAGAGAAACAGCCTTCAGCTGGTTCCTTGCTTTCTTAGACTGAAAATAATGACCCACTTCAGCGTATATGTTTTCTAATATACTTTAACTACTCATTCCGTATATACCCATATAACATGATTATATTTCTGTCAAGACCTAAGTGGTGTGGATCGACAGCTATAGTAACCTGCTAGAAGAAAACTAAGCAAAATTCACCCCATATCACTCGTTGATGATGCTAGGTTGAAACAGAGCCTTGTTACTGACAAGAGTAGCAGCATATGCAACACTCCCTTAAAAATAACAAATAAAAATAAAGGTGGATAGGAAAAAAAAAGACTTAGCTTGTTTTCAAATGCCTTTCTTAGTTTCTCTAGGGAAGGTTTTAAAAATATAAAGTTCAATGTGATAGAAGTATTCATTAATAAATATATTGGAGTGACTTTCAGATTCTTGGGGGAAGGTCTGGATCTTCCATTTTTTGAACTGATGTTAATTTGAATGGCTTCTTTCTGTGGCAGAGGAATTACACCAGATTTATACTCACATAACAGAATTTAACACTTGATATACAGGATGGAACTTTATCCTGAACGGGAAAGTAAGGCTGTTGTTCTTTACTGTAGCATAACACAAGTTTATTTATAGCAACCTGTTATGGTGCTTTTTTTTTTTTTTTTTTTTTTTTTTTTTTTTTTTTTTTTTTTTTTTTTAAAAATTGTGGCAGTAGCTGAGCTTTAATCTTTTTGAGTAAATTAACTACTTATATTGGACAGATAGAAAGACAAGCAGCAACAGCACAAAACCAGATAATTCCTCTTAGATGAGCAATTGAGGTTACTTTTTCTGACAGCTGTGATTGTAGAATTTGCAAAATGATTTTGATATAGGTTTTTGGGATTTTTCTCCCAATTATCTTTCTTTATTACAGAATACTTTCATAATACTTAAAAGTGGTATCCTTTATTACAACTCTTATTACAGTAAAATAGATGGAAGCCTGAGTAGTGGGTGTATTGTTATGACACTTAAACTATTTGTAAATATTGCTCAAAGCTTTCTTAGCATATTTTAGCAAGGCAACATTACAGCAAAGTATAATTTATTGCACATGATAAAGGCTATATGCTTCAGAGACAATCACACTGGAAAACAGACTCATGAGAAAGAAGCCACAAGTGTGTCTCACTTTTCAGTAAAAGCAGTTGTTTCAGTCTTTGCATTTGGAAGATTTTTCTGTGATCATGAGACCTACAGAGGTGGGCAGGAGGCCATTTTCGCTTTGCTTTCAGTGCCCAGTAATAAACAGCCAGTACATTGGCTGGTGAAATTTCTCTCGATTCTGTAGCTTCTCTTTCTTACTTATGTTTTATACTGAAGAAAGCTCCTCTGATTGCAAGATTGGAGCCACGACACCAGCATGCTTTCATTACCTTCTCATTCCAGATATGAAAAGAATGCACTGGTTTACAGTAATATTACATTCAGTGAGGGCTTTGTTTAGACTCACTTAAAATTCTTCAAAGACACCCTGTAAGAGGAGCATTAAAATCATAAGGAAAAGTTCAATGGACAGCCTTCCAGTCTGTATCAGGCAGCTTGTAAAAAGAATGTAAACACCCTCTGCACTTTCTGAAAAATAAAATGTTCTAGCTGCCAGACTGAATGATAGGGACTAACAACAAAAATATTTATATTGCCCCTGCACTTTTTTATAATCACCTCCAGTGTATAGTTCATGGAAGATGGTTTATACATTTTAGGTTTAACAGTATGATCTTAGAGTAATCTGTAATAGTAATCTTAGAGTAATACTTAATAGCAAACAGGGTGTTTGACCACTATCTGGCTGTTCAGTAGAGCCTTAACTGCTATAGCAAGTAATCCCCAGATACTGATCATGCATCATATATAATGAAGCTTTTATATTCTTATTATAGTAATAAAGGATGATTTTTTGACATTTATTGCCAGAGAGGTTGGCCCCACCACAGGTAAATGTTACAAGTTTCCAATGATGTCATGCTGATGAGGAAAATACATGGTGAATTTAGTTCTCAAACCCCGTATATTCTGAAAAAAATCCAAAATTTGATCTGATTTTCATTGCCTTACTTGGCCATTACTTATAGCAAGAATGAATCAAAACATCTAAGTAACTATTTATATGTATTTACCCACCACCTTTAAAGTCCATTCATGTGTATTTTTTGCCATTTCTGGGTTTCAATTTAGATGTACTTTAATAATTTTTTTATTATGCTTTATACTAGAATTTTATGGGAGAGTTCAATTTTTGGACTATTTATGTCAAGTAAAATGTCTGACTTGAATTACAGAGATTTTCATCAAAGCATGAATTGGAAGATTTGACCCACTGTTAATAGGGCTTGATATTCTTGTTTCCTACTAGTGGAAATCTAAGCCTTGCTTTATTTTTTTACCAAAAACTTGAGCTAAGAGGAAATAGAATATTTTAGAAATAATACTGTGACTTTGCAGAAATGTTTAGATTAGTGGTTCTTGGGTGGAGAGGGAAACAAAAACAACTGAAATCAGTGTAGAGGTGCAAGAAGGTGAGAATTTAGTTCAGCCTATTATGATGTTAAATTAAGACCGTGCCTTGTTCTCCCTGAAGTCAATTAAGTTGTAGTCTTTCATCATTGTATCATTTTACAGTCGCAGAACAGTTTGCATCTCTTTCTACCTTAAAAAACAGATCCTGGATCTTTATAATTATATGGACACATTGCACAAGGTATTACAATCCCTTTTCCAAATAAAACTCTCCACTTTGACAGTGCTCTGGGTTCTGACAGGCACCTCACTACATACGAAATAAAACGTGTGTGCAGAATCTTGCATGTGCCTTGTACAGCATATGTGTTAAAGAAGGTGACAGTAGGGAAGAGGAAAAGTGAAACAGCTACTCCACACGGGACCCCTATGAATATTCATTTTGGAGCAGTCAGTCCTGTTAGGCTGCTACACTACATTTTAAAGTAGTGATCAATAAACGTACTATAAATAAATAAACTACACATTTTTATTCCCGTTGAATATTCTAGTTGATTCAAGCAAATTAGTTAGAGTGTGTGAAAACTCCCACCAGGAAAAGATGTTTAACTGGGTTTTTTTTATTACAGTTTACTATATCTAGAAACATTTCTCACACTGATGATTAACCAGAACTTCAATTTACCTCTGCATTTTATACATGCAAACTAAAAGGGACAGCAGGGTTCTACTTTTAGAATTTTAGCACCATTAAATACCAACTAAAATTACCACACTTGCAGAAAAGCAGGATAAAAACACAGCAAACTCCTACTCTTAAATTCTGCTATACACTCAAAAAAGTAAATAAATATGCTTTAAAAATGGAAGCATTTCCAATTAAAAATAATATTTATATTAGAATTGTAATCACATTTTCTCTCCAGTGAAATATGGAAGTCTGAAGAGAGATCAGATGTATTATAAACATCCTTAAAAAACCCACCTACCTCAGGAAAACACAGATCACTACAAAATTAATTCATATATTTCATAGTCCTTAATATTTGTGGTTCTGAATGTGAAAGCTGTAAGCTGAAGAATGAGAAAGTCTAAAGATTTCATTTTATAAATTTACAGGGTTTATGAGTTTTATTTTTATTTTTAAAATGCACTAAAAGAACATTATTAACATGAGACACATATTTTTAGAAAGTACAAACAAAAACTGTGTGCTGTCTTAATTTTCAGCTTAAATTTACAGACATGCTACATGGCAACAGTATTAAAGCAAAAAAGGAGGGATACATTTTCCTATTCAATAAAAAGCCATGGAAGTTGCATGGGGTAGAGTCTCTAGGAAATCCACTCTTTCTTTGAAAAAATGTCATTGGTGAGATAGGAGATTGGCACCACAATGAGCAAAATATAGTGAGGGCTGATACGGACTGTCAGCTAGAATTTGGGTTAAGACACTGACTTTTGTCTGCATGATGCCTACCTTCCAAAGAAGATGGAAGATGCAAAACTGAAAGTTTCCTCTCTCTGGTTAATGTGGTCTATACAAGTGAATAATGTATAAGAAGATGTTCCCTTGATAATGTCACAATTATTCATTGTACAGCTATAAACTCAAATATTCACATTAACAGCTAGGTATTATTTTTCTTCTCTGAAATTAAGTGAGTGGCATCAGTGGTCATAAATGAGAGCATTCATCAAAGGCATAGGCCATGGCAGAGGATTAAGTGAATGCTGATGAAGTGTCCAGATTCCCATAACTTGGAATGGGCTGCATTCAGCATTCCTTTATTATCCATCTGCCACATAACAAAAAGTCTCATATATTTAATGCAGGTTTGCCCTCGGCCACGTAATAGGATTAGGAATAATTTCTACAAATTTACAAAAACAAATCACATGGGAAGGCTTAGAATTTGCTAATAATTTCTCCATAGCTGGGAGATCAAAGGGATGTAAGAGTCCAGAGCCAGGCGGTAGTTTGACCCGGGCCAAGCTTTTTTAATGAAAGGGTTAATCTTCTCAGGGGTGACCATAGAGGAGCAAATAGTGTGACCAAAGGCAGATACAGGCCTCCGAAAATAGGAAGAAAATAGTCTGCAAAGTATGACAGCAAGAAAACATGTACAGAGCAACAGTACATTTTCTGTCTGAAAAAATAAAATAAAACAGCAAGCCACAATGAATTGTTTTTAAGCAAAGTGTGACTGGCAGGAGAGGGGGCTTTTGGTGTAGGAGTGCCATACAGAGGAGAAGCAGCTTGCAGGGTGGACCAGAAATATTACTCTCTCTTTCTGAATAACAGAGAATAGGACGAATGCCTTCAGTCTAAAAACATTTTCTATTGTCTTCAGGTGAAAACCATCTTCTCCAAATGTGTGTCAAAGCTTTGGCTGGTTGGTTGCTTTTGCCATATACTTTTCCTGTGGGTTTTTTTTTTTTGTTTTTTTTTTTTTTGTTTTTTTTTTATTTCAGAGAAAATGCAGTGTAAACACTCATTACTTCATAGGTCAGTTTTTGGGAGGACCTGAACAACTTGTCTAGTGAAGTTTTTCAGAAATGTTCTTGGTTTGATGCAATTCTTGCTTAAAATCATTGACTTCTTGGAAGGCAATTCTATCTCTCAAATCAAATCAAGTAGCCATATAACAAAAAGACAGGGGAGTTAAAACAAACAAACCAAAAAAAAAAAAAAAAAAAAAAAAAAAAAAAAAAAAAAAAAAGGAAATCAAACTACTCGGAGGTTGTATGCCTATGTCTGCATCTGTATTTTTGGGATTTTTCAATCCCTCAGCTATCACTGAGCCTGTCTAGAAATTTTCATCCTCCTGGATTTCTTTTCCCACTCAATAAACAGCCAAGAAGAAATCTTAACATAAGCTGTAAGTGGCAGATATTTTAATGTTTGCATCCTAAGTGGTTTTAATAAATTTTGAAAAGTATAGCCCGATGGAGTGCTAGCTTTTTCAGTTTAATAGAAATCAGGTGATCATTCTCATTTTTGGTGTCTAACCTGTTGTTACAAGTTTGAAACAAGTTAGAATACAATGCTTTTTCTCTGTGATTTTCTTTACCTACTGGGCTACCCATTAAATAGCAGATCAGATAGCCTGATTGCAAGTAAATTAGTGAATGATTTCTTACAGCTGCACTAAAGCTCAAGCAGACATCCTAGCCTAAATAAAGGTATTATTTCTTGTGTTTCTCTCCTTGGAAGAGAATTTCAGGCCAAGAGTTTACTTCAAACTTAAGATTAACTTTATATGAACCTATATGTCCCACCACATTTTTGCATTAAATAAGAAAAGAGGAGTAATGAGGACAGGGAAATAATGAGAAGATAATTCCCAGGAAAGAATGAAAAATTTCCAGGCAGAGCATCTGTTTGAACGTGGGGACTGCTACATACTTAGGGTACAAAAAAGCCCCTGAAAGCTGAGGAAAAGGGTCAGATTAATATCCCTGGGAAGAAAAATTTCTTTTACTTTTCACAGACAGACACTTATCAAGGTGGCTAGAAAAGGAGGATGCACTTTCATGTATTATTAGGCAGTTCAGCTCTTTCCAGTCTGTGACACAAGGAGATTTCCAAGAAGGATGCGAATGAGTGTCTGAAATTGGTGTGAGTTCCGTGAAAAAGGAACATTTTTTTGTCAGTGTAAACTGGACAGAGGTCACCAGATTTATTTCACTCAGGTTTCCAGGAAGTCAGAAACTTATAATAACTTGATATTGCTACCACTCTGGACTGAAATTAAACCTGCTGTAGGTATAAGAGACTGTAAATTCCTTTCTCTAGTTATCTGCACATTCTCTGTTTATTTTATACAGCTCATCATTCATTCCATCTCCCACACTTTAGGTAATTCCATTTAAAATGTTGAAATTCAGACTAACATTTTGTTTTTCATGCACAGCAGTTCAACTCAGCCTTCTGATAAAAAAATTAGTTTTTGACACTTCTACAGTTGTAGAGGTCTAAGTATCTTGTAAATAACTTTCAGGCAGGGCTTGAGGTTAATGTTTCATGCCCCACAGTCTCAAGTTGTGATGATCATAACAAAAAATACACCAACAACACTCATCTGACACAGCAAATGTTAAGAATTCCTGTTTCTTAGTGGCAACAGATATACAGACTCATGTGTGTCAGAGAGGCAAAAGTTTTAACTAATGACAGTTACCTTTGGTGGGTTTTTAGATCATCTCTAGACTAAAACCCCCAGCAGTTAAATAAATTTTAGGCATCTGGTTTTACAGGCAGTTGGATGGCTATTAATATTGCATGGTAAAGATATGAGTCCTTACTCTGAAACTCTGGTGGAAATTATAAGTTGGGTACTTTAAATTAACTCTTCTCTTTCAATTTTGGTTGCCAGGTCCCTAAATGAGGTAAGCCACAATAACTACTTAAATTTCAACTGTGTGAAACAACTCAGATTTTACACCAGCAGTCCCCACCTAACCAAGCAGAGATGTTAAGACAGTGTTCTTTTCCAATGGCCAGCACAAATGCAAGAATTTCCCTATTGTACTCCACAAATATGTTTCTTATGAATATTCTGGTAATTTGAGCCACGAATTAGTTTTACTATAATTTAATAAAAACAACACAGTGTCTGGAAGTTGAATGATATATTCATTTGTTTAATTTTCACATTATAGGAGATACAGTCATATGACAAGCCTGGATCTGACACAATTTTTTAGACTCCTACCACTTTTATGGATAAAAAAGACTATGGATAAGTCTTTTTTTTATCCATATTAACACAGAACGGTTTAATACTCTACAGTATTAACCTGATAAACTGTTTGAAACATACAATGCAGACTTACAATGTGTACTTCAAACCACACTATTGAGATTCAGGATATGATTAAGGCCCCTGTGTTTCCTAGACATCAGGAATGTTCAGAGTTCTTGGTTACAGCCTTTTCCCAGCTGCATCTGGAAACCAGTTTTGCTTTTCAGTCTTTAGCAGCTGCTCATTTAATGGTCACTAAGGCTGACCTTTACGTGTCACAGTGCCATTCAGTGGCATAAAGAATGAGATGCCTTTTTAGGAAATCATACTATGTGTTTACTAGCAGCTTCTTGACCTTAACCAAATGATTTGAGGAGCAGCAGATAACAATCTATTGTGCTTCTAACCGTCCTTCATGCCAGACCTTTGAGCACTATACTGCCCTCAAATGTAAGGTCATATCTCTGGCCTGCACCTAAGGGACAATAGAGATTTTAATGGATGTTCAGAAATACATGGTGTCCTTGTTACAAATCAGGACTACATCCTTCCCTCTTGTGCAGTGGGGCAGAATAGACTTTGCTTCCTTCTTGTGAATTCGTGTACCAAGTAGTAATATTTTGCTATTGTTTTTTCAATTGACAAATGGCCTTATCTGTAATTTTTATTATCTCCTCTAAGGAGGGCAGGAGTCCCAACGCTGCATGGAAACTAATGGTTGGTCAGTTGAGAATTCCATATTTTCATTGCGTGTTGGAAATAAACATGCTGAATAATGCCATGTTCCTCAATACAACTTTGTTATTGAGTAGCACAGCTGGTAGCACAGCTAAATGAATTGGATATAGAACTACCAAGAAGTGCTCTTAAGCATCAGTATCCACAAACA
The DNA here is from genome assembly GCF_965231275.1 of Zosterops lateralis. Classification (NCBI taxonomy): domain Eukaryota; kingdom Metazoa; phylum Chordata; class Aves; order Passeriformes; family Zosteropidae; genus Zosterops; species Zosterops lateralis. The sequence continues at coordinate 30,567,021 of NC_139761.1, read as the reverse complement.
CTGCAGATCAGTCCTTATATAGCTTGGTATTTTTTCTCCATGTATTTCCCTGTGAAAACTACTGAGATATCTATTAAAAAATTTCAGAATAAACATCACCATCTGCCACATCACCACCATGCCCCTAAGACATTTTCACTTAATTCATGGTCATCACAAATGCATAGGAAATAAATAAGGGTAAAGAAAATCAATTTGGAAAAAGATATTTAGAAACACCTTTCAAGAAAAGTCATGTGAGAACTAGCCAAACTCTTAAGTGATAGGTAGACAGTTCTAAGACATGTAATTTGCATAATGAGGATGAAAACAAGGAAGGAAGTTTAAACATAATTTCATTATCATTTTCTCATGAAGTCATTCCCAGAGCCTTGGTACTGTATGAAACAGCAACAAGTTTACAACACAAAAAATCTAGATGTTATAGAGAACTGGTAAAGAGAGGAACAAGCATTTAAACTTTGCTAATTTAGATCCAGACCTGAGGTCCTCAGAAATCATTCAGATTTCAGCCTATGGATTCCAGGATAACAATTTATGTAACAAAAAACTCTGTCAGAGCTTACAGAAAAAAAAAATTAGTAGTCCTGCTCTTATCAAGGTATTCTTTGAATAGAGAGTTACAGTGGCTTCGTACTTCAATCATGCATGAAAAACACATTTCTAAAGTTAAAGAACAAATAACTTCAAACTTAAACCTTGTCTGAGACTTAATGTTCATTTATGGACACTTTAAGTCTAAATGAGATTTCTAATACAATCTAATACTACTCACTGGTTTGGGAAATAATACCCCATTATTTCTACATGTAGAAAGGAAGACACAAAGCCTAAAAGAAGATTAACAGAAGACACAAGATTAACAGCACAAGTAACCAGGATAGCACCTAGTAATCAATGACATCACCTTCAGGTCAGCTTTGGCAAGGGAGCAAGACTCCCCTTTTCCCAAAACCAGTACACCAGTGCTCTTTCATACAGTCACTCACTTTGCAATCATGCCAAACAATACTGAAATTCATGTGGCAGTGTATGGAGTTCACTGCTCACTCTTCCCTTTCATTAGCCTTACCCAGCAAAGTGCTCAAAACATTTTCTCCTGTTAGTAATAAACGTTCAGTTTTGAATTCTCAATTCAATCCTATTAGACCAAAATAATTTACCCAAAATCAGTCCCTTTTTAACAGTTTTCAGACTGAATAGCACTGAATAAAACTGTGAAAGGGAAGATTTTCTTTCTTGGAGAGGTTTAGTAGTGGAGTGATCACTCCTAATAGCTGTGAATTTTACTATTCCTCCTTTTCCACAACATTTTACATTTTGATAAACTTCAAACCATCCACATCTCACAAATATGGTGCAATGTAACACTACATGGATTGCACAAACTACAGCTCCATACTGTTCCATTGCACAAGTCTGTGCGCTCTGGTCATCTGCTTGAGAAGGCTGAGAGCTGCATGTCAGATAGAGAAATAAAAGCATTGCATAAAATGCTGCCTATCTGTAACTGTAGTTTGCCTCCTGTAAACTTAGATGCCTTAAAGCAGCCAGTGAGCATGCCTTAGGTTAATATGGCTAGCTCCCATGTAAGTCCAGTCTCCATTTCCCTGGCTAATGGAGCAACTGTAACAGATGCATATGCAGTGTTCTAACTGTTCATGAGTTAGCCAGAGCTATAATAAACTCACACTTGTGCTATGTTGTGGTGGCTTTTCCTGGTGCTTCCTGTTACTGGAATATGTGGAAGAGCAATGTGGGCTGGATTTCCATGCTTTAGCATGGTACCAAGGGTTGAAGGGTTTACTAGGTTTGTGTGTGTGTACAAGATATGAGAACAGCCACACCACTTCTAGTGACAGACTGTCCCTGGAAGTGATACAGTCTTCCATGTAGTATCCCACCTGACATCATCAACTCCTGCAAACTAAGTTGCATCTGCAATTCTAACACTATATGCAAGACAGATAATCCCTGTACTGTTAATTAAGAGTTAATAATACTGAAAGCCTGTAAGAGGCTGAATACATTTACATTGGATTTTAAAACTGCCAAAATGCCTTAGGAACATAAGCCTCACTGATCATTCAGCTCCCTGTTTTTGTAGCAGTTTTTGACTGGTATGTGCGGGCGTATCAGATCAAACCCCCACTGTTATGTCAGAAAAGAAAGCACTAACTGACATCAGTGAGACATGAGGAGAGAATATCACAGCAGAGATGAGTGTTCTGCTTCTCCTCTGACATCAAACTTTCACTAACTTCATACTGACTACACTGAAATTCCTCCAGTTCCACACCAATATGAGTAATACGATGATCTGAAACTGCACGAATGATGCAAATTAGAGGTGGAAAATAATGTGGGGGAAAAAGATCTAATTTGAACATACGACTAAACCCTGCATTTTTATCTCCTGAGAGGCTTAAGTATGGCTGGTCATCCATTTCTTTGATAGCTGGTTGCTTAGGTCCTCTCATAGCTGACAGCTGCACTGCAGATTTTGCACATACTCTGAAACCTTTGTGATATTTCAGCCATTCCAGCAAATTCACATTTTCGACAATAAATAATGTACCCCTATAAAGTCATCTGAACACCCTGAGAGAATTATAGCCTTTATTATGTACAATTGGGGGTACATTAATCCTTACATTGAAAGATTTTTTTAGTGACCTGTCGGAAAGTTAGATAAATTATCAGAAATAGCCAAGTAAAATTACAGTAAATGTCCTTTAGTAGGACCATCGAAATGCCCTCTGCAAAATATAGGATTGTTTAGTAGGAGGAAGAGAATCCAGGGACAGACAGACATGATCATTTTTTGTGGCGTAGCTCTGAGGCTGATTACTTGAGTCAAGTGACCAATGTGAGAACTGTGAACCTCTGGACAGTCATTTTTTTGCTATTACTAGTGGCTGTTTTAACCTACTCACCTATTAATCTACCATGTATTTTCACTTGATTTATAGAACTTTCTTTATAAGTAACATTTGGTAGAATGGCACCTTTAGTCATTCAAAACAAGCCCTTTGCCTAAATCCATCAGAACACATGGGTAATGGCTTCTGAGGAACAGAAAAAAAAAAGGGGGAGGAGGGGAGGAAGCTCGTTTAACACAAATATTGCATTATAATTGAAATTATATTAAAAAAATTAAATTACTTTAGTGAACTTGTTTAAAAGGGTCAAAAATGTGTTTGAGCTGTACAAGATTAACCTTTACTCGTTTGGGAAAATGCAGACTTCAACAGCATTCCTCTGCAGTGGTTGCACTTGCTAAAAGTTTAAAACAGTAATTTTTTCCCAAGAAAGGTCATCTTGAGCTAAAATGTCAAATAAATTATTTAGATTACTGAATTAGAAAAGTGAGGATCTGACAGGCTGAATTTTTTATGCACATTAGCCACAGTCAGGGTCTCTATATGCTCTCTCTATTAAGTGCGACCTCTCTTCTCTTATTAAGAATCTTTCAATTTATTCCAGTATATTCTCCTTAAGATGTATCTTTGCATCTAAATAGCTGGTCCAATTTGCTTCTTACTTATACAAAACAGGAAGCACTTTATTTGAATGTTGCTCAGCATTTTTCCAGTATAAAAGTGATGTAAGAAAGAGATTCTTGCACTATTTTGTAGGGGAAATTAAGTGTCCAAAAATGAATCTTCAAAGCCTCCATGTAACTATTGAATCCTAGATTCTAGCCAAAGAAATATTTTAAGCAGAAGGAATATTTTGAAGGACAGAAAATTAAAGGATTGAAATGGAAAGGAAGTAACTTTTAAGTAGACAGTATTCACAATTATGTCACTATCTTGAAGAAATTTATCTTTGCATGGAGCTGCTCACACAAAGGTTTCCCCCACAGGTTCACATCCATGTTTCCCATTTTTCCTAGCATCTGATAGTTATTGGAGGAAGCACAAGAGCCTCTGTCCAAACACACTCCCATATGATTCAGTCAAATGACAATAAAAGTAAAACTCCCGAGTTCATTTTGCAAGCCCAGTATTTGCTCAGCACTCTATAAAACAAGTCTACATCATTAATAAGCTCCCCCTAATTTCCCTTCTGCTGTGATTTTTTTTCCTCCACAGACTATGTATGCTGTGGATCAGGTTCTCATCCTGAGTTGCCAGTCCAAATGCTGGAAGTGCAGAGCCTGAAAAAAGGTAAAATTCTTTCAACTTGCCAGCAAAAGTAGGCTTCTTTTCAAAGTCCAGCACATAAGGTGCCTAACCTCCCTGCTCACTTTGCTAGTACGTAAATACTCCTGAGCAGTATGGTCTCACAGCCAGTTTCTGTGGCAGCCTCACAGTGTGTGCAGTCAAGGTCTGTAACTGTGTGTAAATAGAGGCAGTACAGCTGTGTGGGAGCCCACAAGCAATTTTGGGGCCTCAGCATTGATCTACTCAGGAGCCTGATCTCCTTCCTTTCCCGAGTGTGAGGCACAACTTGCACCACTGCACAGGGGAGAACCCCAGCAGAGCCCAGCTGCACATCCTGGAAAGAACTGAAAGAACAAGAGCCATGTTAATGCACATCAGGTGTACAGGTAAAACAGGTGGGTCGTGTGAGGAAATTTGTCGTGTACAATTGCACAGAGTCAAATGCCTTTAAACAAGATGACAGCAGGAAGAGCTGCCTTCATGCACTTATGACTTACATACTTTCTTATTTTTAAACACCTGGGAGTTTTGTGTTTGTTTTGCCTATAAAACACCTGGCATGCACAGGAAAAGCTTTCCTACCACCCTAACCTGAGACTGACCTGTTTTAACTTTCTGTCTTGAAATGGCACCCAGAGTACTTAGTCATTTGTGCATCATTGAGAAGAGGGATTTAGTGATAAGACAACCATAGACCTTACTCCTTGGTGATTCCTTCTTTGACAGGGTAAATCCCAGAGAAAAACAGTGTTAATAGAGCATGACGTTTTGAAGAATAGAGCCCTAAATGTTAACATTTCTGTTGTCAAGCCAGGTATTATGCTATGATAAAGAAAAAGAAATATTAAAAGAATTGTGAAAAGCTCTCTTGAATTAAGTTTCTTGCTGCTGCTTTACTGTAGAGGCCATTAGTACCTCTCCCACTCAGGAGTCTTTCATCTTTCCAGCTATGAATTCTGCTTTTCTGGACTTGTTCATAATTTGCCTTTGTCAAGTCAACAAAGTAAAAACTGTAATTTGTCATATAGTCTAAAATACTCAAGGTTCCTTTAAAAGTCTAAATTTAGGCAGAAATTTCTTTTTTGAAAATGTTTGCACACTCTTCTCACCTCTGACTACAGAATTTGCAATATGAGGTAAAACATACTGAGGAGAAGTGGAAATGATTTTTTGTATTTTAAATTTAATTTGCAAATTAATGAACAGAAAAAAGATTTTTAAGGAGTTCTTAGAAAGGTAGAGCAAGTTGGAAAGCTGAATCTTGAAAATATGAGATAGGCCAGTAAATCACCTTTTTAAGGGTTTTTACAAGCAGCTTGAACAGATCTTGGCATAGATCACAGCTTTTGATCATCTTTGTTGTGTGAAATACTCATCATTTGTACATTTTAATTTTTCATCTATTTCCTAAGGTAAAATTAAGTAGCACCATGACTACTGACACAATCAAAATAAAAATATTAGGTTCTTTGTTGCTTTTTGCTTCTCATTCCCCCCCTCCATTCATAATGATTATGAATGTGTTCTGTTCTACAGTATTTGAGAACATTGCTTCCTCTTCTTAGTGTTTATGTGCTTCTTGATGCTAACATTTTTGGACCAAAATTCTTCTGCAAACAGAAGTCATACTGATGTAAGCCTTGTGATGGAAATGTATTTTGCCCTATCTTGCAGCACTGTGCAACCTGGAGAAGTATTTCCCCAGGCTTCAGGAGAAGCTTTATGTCCAGAGGGTGCCTCAGTTTCAACTGTGTAACAGGGCTGCTTCCAAAGAGAATGCAGAGACTGGACTGAGACCTGATTTATTGACTTACCTAGATGGTCATTTTTACTCTAAGGAAAAATCTGCCTAAGAGGACTGGCTTGATAGATTGCTATTTTATTTTGCTTCAACAATTTAAATTAAACTAGTACCAAAGTTCTGTGTGTCAGTACTCTAAATTCCTTTTCAAATTAACACTGAAAAGAAAATCCATCTATCCATATATATGTAAATATGCAAAGCCAGCTGCCAAACAGTGACATTATCCACGGGTTCCTGTGGGCTTGCAATAGAAATGAATGGGAAACTCTTCTAATAGTGCCAGGCTTGTAGGATATTTTTGCAATAGGTGAGAAAAAGCAACATCATTGCATAAAAAAAGGAAGAGCATTTACCAATTGGAACATGGGCAGATGTCACTGATAGCAGATGGTTTTAAAACTCGCATTTTAAGACAGCAGCTGCCTGTCTGTGTTACATTTAAAAGGGCTATCCTTGGTTAGAATATTGGATTAAATGTTTTTGTATGAAGGCAGTCTTAGCAATGAAAAAAGCAAAAAATATCAGTTATTCTAAAACTGGATATTCTGTTACATCCTTCCCAAAGCTTTACTAAATAAAATATCAAAACAATAGAAAGACCGTTTATGTCAAAGTTTGTAGAAAGAGCAGAGACATACTTGTTCTGAATATTTTTAGGTGCTAAGACTAAATGGCTCCACAATGCTGTCTTACTTCAAGGATATTATAGGACTCTTTCAAGAAAAAAATGGGCATATTAAGGAAGTCCTTACTGAAACCTTTTCCAGTCATATAAAGAACATGAAGAGTACTAATTTCTTCCTCAAATATAATGATTCCATCTACCAGTATATGTTGCAGACTAACTAGCAGTGCAGTAGCAGTCTGTGGGCTGTGATGGACAGCAACCTGGTCAAGAAACAGGCACATACCCTTGAGGCAATACCACCAACCCCTGACAGGCTTCTGTTGGCAAGAATGTGTTGGCAGGCCAAGGAGAAATGATAGTTCCCTTCTGCCTGGCATCCATGAGGCTGAACCTGGAGTACACTGTCCTCTTCTGGTCCCCTGAGAGTAAGAAACTGGAGAGAGTCCAGCAGAATGCCACCAGAACAGGTGTGAGACTGGAGTATGTGATATGTACACACATATGTGTGATTTGTACAAATGTGAATAGAAGCTGAGGTAACTTGGTTGAGCTTGCAATTGAGAGGCTGACTGGCTTCTGTTAGCAGTCTTTCATACTTCATGAGGAGTTATGGAGAAAAGGAAGAAATTCTCAGATGAGAGAGGTATCTCCTCTGATGAATCACAGCAATTGGAAACAGCAGCAAGAGAAATTCAAATTGGATACTATGGGGAAACAATATAAACCTTCAGTAAGAGAAGTGAAACACTGAAACAGGTTGTACAGAGAGGTTCAGCAAACCTCATTCTTGGGGATGTTCAAAACTTGACTTTTAAAACTGTCTTTAATAGTCTCAGCATGTGATTGCCTTCCCAGATCAGATGGAAACACCATCTTTAAATACTTGGATCTTGACTATACCAGGTGATGATTTTAACCTCTATCTGGGCCTTCTATTTTTTACTTGCCTTCTGTCCTTGTCTAACATTTTTCTCCATTCATTTTCTTTTGAAGTAGTCTAAAATTTTTTCCACCAGATCACAAGGCAGAATCCCTACGTAATTGACTTTGACGTTTGTTTATCATTAACTGTGGTTAATAAACATAATAAATCTTGAACTCAGACAGTTTTGGTTATCCAAAGCAAATTTTTCACATAGTTCCAGCAAGACCCTGTAGCAAAATACCCAGAAAAAATACTGGGATCAGAGTTTTTGAACCATCAGAAGTGGAAATAGGTTAAACATAAGTACAATAAATTTTATAGGTGTTTCAGTATTCTCCTAAATAACAATGACATTTCAATGAGAAAAATCTTACTAAGTTGGCTCTCCTATTGCAATTCAAAACATTTTCTTAATTTAAACAACACTGTCTTGTGTTTTTAAAAGAAGCTTTTTGAAATCTTCACTTGGAAAGTTAAAATTCTTTAAGCTCGGTTGTATATGTCAGAATTCTTAATGTTGTACTCCTTGTGGTCAGACTATCCATATACCTGTAGATCAGCAAGAAAAGTTGATGCCTATTCAGCTCTTGATGTCAACGTTTCAATACCTAAAAATGTATGTAATTTAGCCAAAGAAAAGCATTTGTATGGAGATTTGCTTGTTTTCCTCATAGGCTACTAAAAAAAATTAACTATATAAAGCATCTGGCTTTGGTTTCTGGATTGGCATGATATATCAGTCAACAACTTGCTTTCCAATTTTTATTTTTCAGCAGAGAATGGACCTGATTTTAAGAATATCTCAACCATATTTTTGTAGAATGCTCACATGCAGTGATGCAGGAATATTTAACATATGATGCAGATAAATGTTCTTCATCTCTGAAAAAATTCCCTACAGTCCTTTTGAACTTTGCTCTGGAGAACAGAATTTGGCCTCTGCTTTTGTCTGCTTCTTGGTTACAATTATAATCATAATTAAATCACTACCTAGATATGTGTGCTGTAACTGAACATATCCCTTACATTTTTCTATTAAATGGTTAGTACCTTTCTGAACACAAACATGGGTCCCTAATGTCCTGTTAGCTGCATAAACCTTTTACACAGCTTGGCTGGCATATGACTTGAACAATGGATTTTGAATTCTACATAATTCCTTTTTTTCCAAAGGCTAATTAAAATCAATTTCATGGCATTTCTCTGCTGTTAGAAAAGATGCCTCTGGTAGATGTTTCAATCATTAGCAATATGGTGCTGCTGGATTAAAAACAAATTTCCAAATAACATAGCAATGACAGTCAGTCTATGATATTCCATGCAACTGTTAATGAAGAGAACCTGTTCTGCCTTATACCTGAATATTTGTTGATGCCATCTCAAAATGGAGATGATAAAAAGCAGTAATTTTTTTATATTTTAAAGTGATGTTCGTTGCTTTTAGTTATGCAAATTTAATAATTTTCTGAATGTCACAAAGGATTCAGACTTTAAAAATATGGGCTTCCATAATTAATATAAATATGAGATATTTCAGAATTTAGTTCTAGAGGCAAAATACCTCATACACTCTGGCTACCTCTAGAGACACTCTACCTTTGTTTGAATGTAGTTCCAATGGTTACCTCTTAAGGGTTTTAAGTTAAGCTGGCTGAAATTCTATGCTTACTCTACACAGTCTAAGCCTAGTGTGAGGTCTGCATCAAAACATTTCTTATGCTTGTAGAACTCAGTGTACAACCATTAGACCAAATGGCGCCAAAATCTGGTCTTCATTGGAGGTCAATGAGCTTTGTCACTGAAATAGCCAAAGGGAGGATTTGACTTCAGAAATTTGAAAAATTCCAAAAGTGCTGGTTATGAAAATAAACAAGAAAGAAGATTTTAATAAGCATTTTGGAGAGAAGAAGCATGATTAGTAGAGAGGGATATTTGTAATTGAACAAGAGTCAGAATAGCACATATATCACAGCCTAAACTCACTTTCCCTTAGAGTCTTTTTTTTTTGCAGTAGGGTTGCTTTTTGCCTACCCTTTGAGAAGGAGCTATCATTGCCTTTCATGTGGAGCTATTGTAGTTAGAAACACAGCTGAAACAAAATCTTATTATTTCTGAATTAAACAACTGTAAATGTTTGATGCATGCATTGAAGTAAAAGTCTATTTTTTGACTGATTTGTCACAAGAACTTGAGTATATGAGTCCCTTACTCCTCAAATAACTGGATTATTGGTTATTATGAATTATTGTATCTTATCTCCATCTAAAGAAGCCTTCCCAACCAAATCGTAATTAAATCTGACGGATTCCCATCAACACTACCTTAGATACATTAGTGTTTTTCATTAAAAAGAAAAATATTATCACATGATTAATAGCTAGTTCTTTTGATAGAAGCAAACAAAAATATGTGGTGTTCTTCCCCCAATATTTTTTTCTGATTAGTACATTTGTTAGTATATATATTCATGAATAACATGAAAAATTCACAGCTTTTCATTAAAAATAAGAATAAAAAAAGAAAGCATTTAGAAAAGTTTAACAAACTGTTTAGGTAGATGTAATATATCAGTGATGGCATATCTGAGACAAACTCACGGATTTTGCTTCCTTTCTTAAATGGTTACTGCCACTCTCTTTTGTGTGATAGACATTGTCCTTATAGACCAAGATCCATTTCATAATGTAGTTTTCTAAATGAATTACAGAAGTTGCGTCAATTGTATTGCTGAAAGGAAGTCAGATGGCAATCTCTGCTCTGCCTCACCCACTGAACAAGTTACTTCATCACTGATGGCAGTTGATCAGCCATTTGCCACTGACCAGCTCATGTTGTGTCTTCCCAATTTTCTTGCCTGTCATGTTTATGGCAACAGCTTCTATGAGGGCCTATTTCATAATGTCTCCTGGGACTGCCTTGAAGCTGACTCCTCTGTTTCCCACATTTCTTTTTTGGGAGGTGGGTATATGTTTTTCCAATCATTGAGAACTTAACCTGTCCTCCATGACCTTTCAAAGGTGAAACAGAAGGACTTTGCTGTCCTTTTGGTCCACTTTCTGAGCACTCTCAGACCCATTCCATCAGGTCCCATAAACTTCCATATGTTCAAAAGCTGCAGTTAGCTCTTAACTCTCTTCACTCACTAGTTCAGTTCGCTTTGTTGTTGCTTCTTGGCACTGAGACGTGGGGGCTAACTTTGCCCTTGAACACCAAAGCACAGAAAGCATTTAGCTTTTTCTGTATCATATTTAATTGACCTGTCAGCTTATAGTAACTGGTTCAGCAGCGGACTCACATCTTGTACTTCAGCTTGCTGCTCATGTACTAATGCCCTCCTTCTTATTCTTGGCATCTTTTGCAACTTCATGTTCCAGTCCAAGTTTTGTCTCTCCCACAACTTCAAGCAATATTTCTATGTTCCTCTCTGGATGCCTATCCCAAATTTACTGCTCAACCTGCCTTTGATTTCTCATATTTTCAAAAATGCCAGTAATGGGTAAAAGGCAAGTCCTTGTATGGTAGAGGTGTGTTTCAAAGTTCTACCTACAAAATTTTAACATGAGTCCATGGATAATCAAGCTGCTACTACAAAATATTGCACATGTACATTATGAAGGATTGTGTATGCTTGCGTACACAGAAAGTGAATATTTCTATGAATAGTACAAGCTATAGACATAAAGAAATGAGAGAATTTTTATATAGGCATCTTTGAAGAGACAGCATGAGAAAAAGCAACTAGAGGCATTTGATGTGGGCTGGCGAGGAACACAGGGAAGTGTGCTCTGTGAAATGTGCACGTGCACATGGAAAGCATACATTTGTTAGGGACAAAAGTGCATATGCCTGAAGACATTTATAGAGAAGAGTATTTTTATAGTGTGCATCTGTGTGAGGGAATTTGGGCATGGAGTTATAACTCTCTTAATGTATATATAAAAGGAGAATATATGGATTTATTTATAAGTCAGGGCAGTGGATATAAGCGAGGTGATATCGATGTTCACTCCACATACATATTTACAATGTATGAACCTATAATTTTAATTGGAGGGATTCATCCACAAAAAAAAAAAAAACTTTACTTGATGGAAAAGTGAAAAAACAAAGTGAAAAAAAAAGAGAATGAAATAAAGATAATGAACTACGCAGTAAGATATAATAGGAAATTCCTTACGTTGCCATCATAAATATTTTCATGCTTTCAGTGTATCACATGGAAAAGTGTCATTATTTTCTCAATTCATAGAACTAAGTTCAGTTAGTATTTATGTGCAGGACAAAAATATCCCACAGGTTATTTTCCCTGTTGTTTACTTTAAATACTTTTAAACAATAACCTCACTTTGCCAAACCATTATTTTTGAAAAATCTATCAGTTCCTAAGAAACTTTTCAGCGACACAAGAGTAAGTTTATTTTTCTTTTTGTGTGTTTCCTTGTAAAAATCTTATTCTGTCATAGACCTGTACTATTAAATATCTTGCAGCACTGATTATTACTTCTGCTTTGAGTGGCATTTCCTACCCTACCAGTCATTATCAAAAGAGACTTTGCTGTTAATTTCCTGGAAGATTCAAATGCTTCTATTTCAAGGTCATCTCGAAGGATAGTTTAAAGAGCTTTTTCTGTAAAATATGTATATTTACAAGAGCACGCATAAATGGTCACCAGGGAAGATAAGCTATCAGAGAGTAAAGAGATGTCTTTCCTTATACAGTTCACACACCAGTGAAGCAGATAAAATTGGTTTTGTACCCAGCCTATGAATACACTCTTAGGAACTCTGTCCTGAAAATTGATCTACTGAGATAAAATTCAATGCATCTCTTTTCATAAATATCTAACAGTGGCATCAAAATTCTACTGCTCCTGCCTGAATAACCATCTACCTGTCGTTCCAGCAGGTAGCAGGAGCGACTTCACTCATTTGCTCAAGACACACGGGAACAGGCTGCATCTGTAGATAATTAGAGCCTCAGTTTTAGTCCACAAAAATGTGACTCCAAGTTTACAGTTATTAAAGTCAGATGCATGACTGATTATGAAATGTTAAGATTAAATCTGCATTTATTTTTAATAACAAAGTGATCCAGTATTCATTAACTTGTTGCTTTTCAAGTCCTTCCATGCGGCTTTGTATTCCTGGCCTTGTCTTCCCTCTCACTAGTGCATGAAAAATACTGGCACACTACACCTCCTTAGAAATAATCAGGCTGTAACATTATCAAGGTTCACTTTTGCCCTGTTAGTTCACTTTGTGGTCATGATCCACCTGCACAAGCTTAAAATCAGTGTTGTATGACATTTTTATATGGGCATAAGTGGGCATATGGGCTTCAGTGCTCTTAAAATATATGGTCAGCTCAGTAACACACAAAATCAGATGTGGGCATGAGCAGGCACATAAGGACTCACAGCTGGAAAGTGCTCAGAACCTTGTTAGCCGGTACACAACTATCAGCAACTTAAAAGTATTATTGTAAAATAGAAATCACATTGCTCTGTCTGTCATGTGGCATCTCCTGCAATTTTACCTTAGAGATACACTTCACTTCTCTTCATATTCTGCTTTAGGTAGTACAAAAACTCCTAAAGTAAAAGGCAAATATGTGAGAATTTGGAAAATATAACAGCCAGCATAACTAAGCCAGTTGCTGCTAGACCAATAGCTAGACCAGCTTACTTCAACAGAAATGAATGCAGGTCCTTTATTTCAACAGAAATCATGACTGGATGTGATCAATATGTTGAAGGCAGCTAAAAATCTCTGTTTACATATAATTTAATATCCTATAAACAGCCAAGGTTCAACACATTCATTTAGAAGAAATCCTAACTATTTAAATTTTGCTTTTTTTTTTTACAGTGCACCACAATAAAAAGAGAATTTTAAATATAATTTTAATTCTATTTTTTTTAAAGCTACTGGACATCTCACGTCAAAACATGAGTTAAGTGAAAGTGCCCAAATCTAGCACAAAGCAGATGATGCGTTGTAATGATTTAAAAAAAGAGAAAAAAAGGAAAAAAAGAAAAAAAATCCACTTCTGTTCTTCTGCTGGTGTACGTAGCAATTAGGTGAAAAATCCTCAATGGAAAACTTACTCAAGCTTTTGTGATACTACTGGACAAAACCAGCTTAGCTGTTTCTTTTCTGAAACCACTGGAGGTACAAACTTACTGGAAGAATAGAGCTTTAAGAATACACTCCTGCCTGGATGCCTTGGAAGGGCCAATTCAGTCCTTTATGCACCTGTGGTAACTGGTGTGGGAAATGAAAATGTGATCCCATGGTCTCCTGTTGATGGTGCACTGGATTTGAGATGGGTGGTATAAACAGAAGTGCCTTTTAATGTGTAAAACAGAAGGATGGATGTTTTCTGGTGAGGAATCATTCCATTTCCTTTACTATCATACCAATTAAAATTTCTGCCTAGATGCATCAGACATGGAAATAAGGAGTTTTATGAATCAAGCTTAAAAAAAATAAGTATTTGCAAAGTGTAGTCTATAATCCTGATTAAATTGTATGGTAGTCACAGAGCTTTTTTCAAAGGGTGATTTGTCTATTAATAAGACATCTGAAACACACATTATGATCATCATCTCACACTCATTGTGAAACATCTCACTGTCAACTTTCAAAATATGGTTCCTTCATTTGACTGATTTTGAAAGACTATTCATTTACAATACTGATTTCAGCTTCTAAACTATTTGCATGCATTACTATTCCATTTAAAAAGGCCACTTTCTTTTCAAGAGGCCACTTCAGAAGTATGACAGAATTGGGCTCTTACATAGCACATGCACAGAAATATTTGCGTCCCTATGAAAGTAAAAGATAAACCAATCCTTGAAAGAATCAATATTTTTCTCTTCGATCAATGTTTCAACAAAATTTCAAAATCCTTGTTGGGAAAAGTTTTTAAATTCTAAGGTTTTTAATCTGAATAATGAAATTAATTTCAATATGTTTAAAAGCACTTGCCTCCTTGTAAAATTGTTTAGACATTTCCATTTGGTGCTTTGTTGAACAGAGGTACTCTAAAACAATTTATGGCTCATTCCTCATATGTTGTTTATTCACTTCTTCATAGGAAGGAATTTAAAACTGTCGCAGGCAATTGAGCTACAGAATAGGAAGACAGAGGTAGAAGAAACCTTAACTATCTTCTCTCATTTAGATATCCACTAACTCTTGCATCTAGATTCACTTACTCAAACTTAAGGCTTGTGGTCTTGTTTAATATCAGCCAGTAATAAAGAGCTCTTCAGTGAAATACAGCTATACTGCTCTATTAGCTGCAGCTCTTGAAGCAGTCATTGTGGAAAGGGAAGTCTAAACCCTTCAATGTCAAGGCATTTAGAGGCACTCTGGCATCAATCAAGGTCTGCGTCCACTAAGTGCCTGCTTACATTTACATGAAATATTCATACAGCTTTCAGTTTTGTTTTTCTCTCTCCTAATCATCACTTTTAGGAAGAAACTACAATCATCACAGTTAAAGGAGGGTGTTTTGGGATGTGTAGTACCTTTCAATGTCAGACTTCCCGCAGATAACTAGCTCTGTAATGAGGTAGCACACTGTATAGATTACCAAAGGTCTTCCTCACAAAGCCTAGCCTTGTTATCATGTACCATTCATCTTCAAGTACACAACTTAAAGCAAATAAAGCAATTAATTAGCCATAACAGATGTGCCAAAAAGTGATTTCAAATCTTGAAAAATATTTAACATTGCCTTTAAGTGAGCAAGGTTTCCCCCCCCACACATGTCCTCTAAACACAGCGTTCAGGTCTTGCACTATGCTCTTTTAATTGTAGAAGCACAGGGAATCCTTTTAGACTGAGAGTGATTTATTCTTTTCATATTTTTCCAATTTCATCTTTTCATATGACTATACAGAGCTTTGAAAATGTCAGGCACTATACCTTGAGAATTATTATTATCTGCGTTTGGCTAGAGACCATCACTAGTCTTTTTCCCGCCTTAAATATCACATCAACAAGTCTGTAGTAGTATATGTAACATCACTGGTGGTTCACAGTAATACAGTAAACACATAATTTTTTTTTTGTTTGTTTTTAGGAAAAAAAAATAGCATTTGGAGTTAGTTTAGGGTTTGGACCAAATGGAAACACTGGGCATTACCTTCTGAATTATGTGTAAACAACATTTCTCATGATACTTTATTTAGCTTTAGAACAAATTCGCTTACTTCACCACTGATGGTAGCAACACCTATAGCTTTCTTTATTATTAGGCTATTAATACCAGAAATTTAGATCTTACAAAAACTACTTACAAACTCTTGGCTGTTGTGATTTTGCTGCAGAAATAAGAACAGATCATATAAGACTAATAAAAGCAGAAAAATATAGAAAGGATATATAGTGTAGCTGATGCTAGAATTACACATGCAAAATGACATTCAATCATTTAACTTGCAGTGTGTATATTTAAAAGAACTTTAGGGTTTACTGCAGCATATATTATTATATGTTATTAAAAATCTAAGATTACCAAGAAGAATATGAAAAACAAAGTTTGCACAATTAGCACATCACACAATAAAATATTCAGTTTTTTCACAGCATCTTCTTCTTCTCTCCCTTTAAATGCTCATGCAGCAAACTAACTGCATTTGCATTATACTCTCATGTTGAGTCTGCTGGCATCATCAGTTTTGATTTTTCTCAAAGGAATCTGGATTCTCTAATAAATTACTATGCCAGAATTGAAGCTGATTGCCTAAAAATTGAATATAAATGGGAAAGTACTGAAAACTAGGAAAGCATCCAAAAACGTCAATATATTTGTTATTTTTAAAAAGCTCAACATATTTGTTTACTTTTAAAACAGTTAAAATCAAAGTTATCCTCTTTTATTATATTCCCTAAGTAGTAATAAAAATAGAACACCATGATCACACTGTGCACATGGGAAAAGAAAAAGGCAACTCTGAATATCTGTTCATCTAAAGATTATAGCATAGGTAATCAAAACCAATTTGAAACAATTTGGGCCGATAATCTTCATTTACCTGAAATAAAGACATTTATACTTAAAAACAAAGAATACAATTGTACTGTTGTTGCACATAAAAGCACCTACTATACAAACCCACAAGACATTCTTTTTCATTTCTCTGTCTCTCTACTTGTGAAAACCCATATTACAAGAAAAAACTAGACCTTGAAGTACTGGTGTTCTTTCATTTTTCCTTGATTTGGAATGAAATATCCTTCCATTTTTGTTCATCTTAAAAAAAGGGGAAAGACAGAACCTACTGACATGAAGCTGTGTGTAGGCAAGACACATTCACAGCTAATTTATAACAGTGAGTAAAGATTGCACAGTATCTGACTCAGAACAGAAACAGAAAAATCTTCCCTGAGGAAGCCTTGCTGAGTTTTAAGAACTAATTCATGGTTGACTTATGGAAGATATTGTGAGCAGTGTAAGCAGCCCTGCTTTATAATACACTTTTCTAATTTGCAGTGTTTCTGGACTAGGATCAGATGCTGTGGTGTGCAGAGATCCTCCTAGGAGCTGCTGATGGCCCTTGATTACTACCAAATTTAGTGAAATCAAAGATAATCATCACATTCCTAGTTTCAAGCTGCTAATGTATGAAGCATTCTTTTTCTGCCATTTTCTTATCAGCATTGCAATATATTAGTTATGATAGTAATCTAAAGTGTATTCTTGTATGTACACTATTGTAATAAAATCTTGTCATTAAATGCTGTTTTATGTGCTTTCTAATTCTGCTTTATGTCAATAGTATTTCCGAATGTTCAAGGTCTTGATAGAAAAGATAAAAAAATATGTCTGTGTTGAATGGTATAAATAGAACATAGACAAATGAAAATTATCTAGAGGCTATTTGGGATTCAAACATCTTTTCAATAGAATCTAGCATTAAATTGTGGCTTTTAGTAAACTTTAAAAAAACCCCAAACATACCCCTGAATTTAATATAAACTACTCACAAACTCAGTTGTTTTCATCTCTAGTACCACCCAGCTTGAATAAATCAAATCCTCAGGATGGAAATGCAGTATTTCTCTAGGTCTGACTCACAAAGTGGCATAATCCTTTAGTCACCTCTTTGCATGCAAGCTTGGGTAGATGTTCAAAGTTGAGTTCTGGTTTTTTGTCTGACATAATCTATTGAATTTTTATTTGAACTTTTTGAATTACAAATAGGTTTCTGCTGCTTTTTGGAGGGTTTTTTGGGTTCTCTGAGGTGATTTGAGAATGGCATGTGATCAGTTTTGGTTTGGTTCATATTTCAAGCTATGCTGAAACCTGCTGAAATTTGAAGATTTTGAATCAGTTGTAGTCCATCATACCTGTGGGATATCTTTAATCCCACAAGTTGCGGAAACTTAAGTGTAGTGTTAGCTTTTGATCTCACTGCAATGATTCTGAACATAACTGGCAAAAGCAAGGTTAGCCAGACATAAAAGAATTGACTCTCTCATGTTCTGCTTCCTAAAGTGTTCTCAGAGCCCTTAATAACATTGGATTCTGTTTTGTGTGCATGTGCAGTGCAGTGATTTCTACTGTAGACTTTTGTCAGATGCACAATGTTGAAAGGCTACCAGACATGGAATCCTTTTGAAAAATTGCCTCTAGAATAAATGTGGGTTTTTGAAAATATTATCCATTAGCAATATTCTTTCTCTAGTGGCTTTACTCTCAAAACTGGTAGACACTGTTATTGAAGAATTTTACTTTACATCCCTGGATCCCAGATATTTTTTTTAATAACCTTGCATTTATGTACTGTCATAACTTATGTGAAAAGTTCCCAAGATCTAGCCTTGTGCTTTGTAATATTTACAGATGCCTTGAATGTCCTTTAGATGGTTAACTATCTGACTTCATCAATGACTGTTTGTCTAGCAGTGCTATAGGTGTCAATGACACATGAGCACATGATTGCAAATCCAGAATGATAGACATGTGCAGCCCATGTGCTATCAAAAATGGATTACAGAAATTCAAATGTGTTTGTAAATGTCACTTCAGATTAATTTTTTATTTTTCCCCCTCGTCATATAATCCAGTATGATCCACATTAGTTATTTTAAAATGATGGATAGGTTACCATCCAAATTATTTGTAAGACATAAATGACCATTGTATGTCTCTTTGAAGTTAGAGGATGTATTCTGTATGACTCAATCATTAAATCATCTTACAAATGTCTAACAAAGCACCTGCATTTAACCATACTTCTTATATTTACATTTTTGGCCTCTTTCTAAGATCAGGCATAAATCCATCAGGCCACTTTAGAACTTCAGAACTTCCTTCTTTTACATATATACTGCTCATTATCCAGAAGTTATTCTGTCCCCTGTGTTAAATTACTTTATGCTGCAGCTTAAACGAACATGTCTTGCTTTCATCTGGCATTTCAAATAGGGCAAAGACTGCTGTACAATTTCCAAACACAACTGTGCTAACAGAGATGAATTACTACAGTTTATATAATTTATATTAGGAATTCATAGACCTAGCAAAAGGGATTAGTACATTTTATTTCAGGGTAGGAGATGATCCTGTCATTAATGGTCGATACTTTCATCATCTTTTAAACCTGAGGAATTTCCTGGGTGACAAGACTGTAAGGACATATCAGGGATTCACAGCTGTGAGCTTTATCTAGCCATGTACTGCTTTACTTTCAGTATGTGGACTATGTTCCATCAAAACTGGATTAGACTGTCAATCATGTCCTGCAATGTATATTGTATTATGATTTTTTGAAAATGTCACTGAGATCAGAGTAATTTCTTGGCTAATTGCATCTTGTCTCTTCTTAATACTGTGCATTTAATGGTTTCATTACCTTACATGACAATCACAGAGTCTAGTCCAGCATTAAGGGCAGTTTTACTTATATTTATTAAAAAAAAAAAAGAAAAAAGAAAATGTAAGGAATCCTCAATCCTTTTAATAACATGGAAAAATATTTAAGACACCTCTATATTTGATTAAATGAAATAAAAATGTGTTTGTGGTGTGCGTATTGTTCCCTGTGGTCTGAGATATACATACTAGCAGAGATTGTTTCTGTAATCCCAAAAGCACACCTTATGCTTAGCACTGTATTTTCTTCTCTTCTCCTGTTATGGAAATAGATTAAAGAAAATATTAACTTTTAAGAAACTGTCACTCATTACTCATAGAGCTTCCATTTTATGTATGGTTTTCTCAAGGGAAAGTCTCCCAAATGCAAAAATATTTATGTTTCAATATTACCCATTTAGGCATGAGAGATTCATTTAGATGAATGTCATAGTATGTTTCCCAATGTTTCATTAAATGATAGTTTGCCAACAGCAAAAGGTTATGATGATATGTGTCAGAAGTAAAGTTGTTGTTGGAGGAATTGTTTAAGGAAGTAGGGAAGTCAACAAACTTGTTTTGGTTGAAAATAAGGCTCCTCTTGGAACTCAAACAATTACGGCTGTTAAAGCACTGATATATACCATCAGGATGCTATGGCTATAAAGAACTGTGACAGGCCTAATTTAGGTGTTCTTCTTTAAGTTGTTATAATGAGTACTTAAAGTAGGAAGAAAACACTGCCTATTCAGAAAGGTTGCATGAAATGCAAAGCACTGTAGGGGAAGGTGGTGATTTAGGATGGGACTGAGAAAATCATGTTTTCAAACATTTTATTACACTACCTCTGCCACACTGAAATACAAACTGTTACTCATCACTGTAGTCTATTAAATAATTACATGCCTGAAGCTGAACATGCACAGTTTCCTAAATGTTTTTGGTTCCTTTAAAAAAGGGAGGGGTTGTCTCCGTTTTTGACATCCAACTTGCCTCTGAAAACCTTCATACTCCATCAGGCAAGGCGAAGCATCTGCACTTCTATCATTCTGCAGTCCTTTTTATACTCTATCAACTAATTGCAAGCTACAGGGGAGAGAATACACAGAGAAGATAGACATATACTGCCAAGGATTCCTGGTAGGGGTGCTTGTAATGAAGGACAGTCTTGCATTCAGATCTGACAGCAGCTGGAAAATCTAGTTCAAATTTGCTGTGGCAGGTAGAAAGAGTGCGAATGTTAAAATATCCAAGGCGTTTGTAAATATTCTAACTTGCTAGCCATCTGTGTGGTTTGCATCCAGTTGGTGTGGATTGCTCCTCTCACTTGTATAAATGTAAGCTGACATCTTTTTAAACATGCTTTCTATGATCATTTGGTTGAGAATGTCTTTTATTTAAACATTGCAACACATTTTATTGATATTCTTGCAAAATAGGAATAATGATTAAACACTGCATAAAATTACAACGCATTTTGCTGGAGAAAACTGAACTTATGAGCAGATGCACATGTGCATCCACGAGTTGCTTAACTCCTGGTAAGTTTCAAGATCAAGAAAAGGTCATTAGTATCTTATAAAGGGACTACTTACACTGTTCTGAAACAGCTGAAAATTCTGGTGAGGTGGGGAGGGGAGAGAGATGGAGAAAGCACGACAAAAACAGGACTGCCTTAAAGATAACAGTGGAACATAGTCCTGGCACCTTGTTTTTAATTCCACTTTCTATTACGTTAGTATTTGGTCTCCATATATTTCTAAGAACAAATTGAGTTAGTGATGTTATTAAGATAGGCAAGTCATTGCTTAAAAACATATGTACATTAAGATATTATGTCTAAGGACACTAGCCAAGCCTATCAGAATGAATGAATTTAACAAGCAATGGCTGTGTACAGAAAACTGGCCTTCCTCCTGTGACAGAGATCGGGGGAGAGGAGGAAAAGGAGAGAGTTTTACGTTTCCAACAGTTGCTAAAAATAGCTGATTTATGTGCTAAAATGTTTCTGCCAATTAAAGAGAATTCCTATGCATGTTTTTTGTTGTGTATATCTGAAAAACACTATGCTTTGCTAAAAATCTGTTAGTAGGGAAGCAAGAAGAAAAAATCCTCACAAGAATCTTTTGATACCCCCTTTCCCTGAAAGCATAACACATGTGAGAAAACTGCTCCTTAGATTAGCACCTTTGTCTGCAAGACACACATAAAATAATATTCTGTGAATCTGGTTCACAGCATGGGCTGTGTGATGCCCTGTTGGTCACTTTTTCTAACAAAATAGCTGCCTATAAAACAACAAAATAAGATTTTTTTTGTTGTTTTTTAAAAAAGTACGATTTATTTGTTGTAGAATGTATTTTTTTTATTTTTTTTTTTACCATGTTATAACTTGTACTGACATCAACTGTGACCTTTCTTGAACATGGGGGGAGGGGGGGGGGGCAATACTTCCAGGACACAGGACATTGCTATCCTTGTTGACCTAGGATATTCTGGGGGTGTCTGTTGTCCCCTTTGATATGATTGACTCTACTTTTTACTACATGACCTAAGTTAAAATCTGGTAACACTTGTGACCACACCAGCAGAGGTAAATGCATTTGCTGTGAAGTAAAATAGACCTTTGAAAATATTTTATGTCTGTAGAAACAAGTTTTGAGTTAGAAATCACACTTATCCATAAAAAGAAAAAAAATCAATTACGCATTTGAGAAATAAATTGCTTCTTCTGTCTACTGTGGTAAATTCATCCAAATAAGCAAATATATTGCAAGAACTGAAGTAAATAAACACATCCCAGAAGATCAATTAAGGTTTTCTGTAAGATAAATTTGTTGCAAATTTTCAGAGACCAGAAACAGAATCATACAGATGGGCTCATTTCAAAGCTTGGCAATATTGTCATAAAATCTCTTGATGAAAATTTTCTCCAGTGGTGATTCTTGGACAAAATGGGGAAAGCCAAATAAGGATTGGCAGAAGAGAGGACATTGAACTATTTTTTCACCTGCAGTTAGCTGAATCATCAAGGAATCTGGGGAGTGATTGGTGATGAGATGTTGAGGTTTACAGCAATATCCTCACCTATAATATTTCAACTAACATGTTTTCCTGATGAGTGAAGGGCTTTATCAATATGTTTAGAGTCTATGGTTAGCTTAATGGTGGTGTGGGACGGGAATGCTCCCACTCCACCCCAAAAAGCAGTAGATGACTTGACTTAACAACATGCTTGTTCAATGGATTATCATCTACCTTTGGACAAGCTAAACCCTATATTGCTTTTTCTTCTGACACACTAATGATGTGGATAAATATAGAAGATATCTGAAAAAATAATGGTGTTTACACTATTGAGGAAAAATTGTTATGATCTGTAATGTGAAAGACATTTCAGTAAAAATTCTTAGTAAGCTTCAAAACTGAGGACCTGGACTTTGGGTCAATGAGTCTTCATAAATTTCACATAAGCTTTAATCTACATTGATCTTAGGTCTCTTCACACTCTTGTGATTGCAAGTACTTGAATAACTTCTGTTTTACCAAAATACAGAAATGTAAGTGGAAGTTCAATAAAATGACTGGAAGCTAGAAAATTCAGTCTACTTTGAAATTAAACATAGAAAACCCTCCAGGCTTGCTTTTTCTCTAGTACTCATCCCGAATTCTATAAAGTTATGGATTTGACATCATCATTGGTCAGAGATTTGTAGCAATAATTCTTTTTTTCCCTTAAGTCTACTATGATCAGCCAGTTGTTTCAAGGATATTTGATGATGTTCAAGATGGGCTTGAAGAAGATAAAAGGCTTCTTCTACTCCGTCTTTTTTCAAAGTGTGGCAGGAAAAGAGCACCATACTAACTGCATGCTATCAAAATATTTTCCCTCTACTTTCCAGATCTAAAACTACCACCCATAGATTTGTTATATAAGGACTACTTGCTGCTTGAAGGGCAGGATTCATTCATCCTTTTTCTTAGAGATGTGGAGGTAGCAGTGGAAATATCTCTCTTCCTTTCAGGATATGAAAAGCCATTAGTTGAAAATGGACTGATGATGTACAGTTGACCTTCAAATATCTCCAGAATTGAAGCCACACTCATATTTCTCCAGTCTAAAATACAGATTAAAGCAATCTAAAAGCTGTTTTATATTACACTGGCTAGAACTATTGAGATGTGTTCTTCTCTTCCTTGGTTTGCATGGCAGAAGGTCATCTTGGCTATGCTGCTTATAGAGACATTTAGGCAAAAAAGTAACAAAAGAGCTCAGAATTTATTCTGATTAAATATTCATCAGCCCAAAAGTGATCTCAGGGTGATGCTAAGCCAACTCAGGGAGTTTTCTGCTGTCTGAGCAGTACAAACTTGCTTCTAGGTACTGGAGCATCTTGACTCTATGAAGTGATCTCCAAATCTGCTATTAGAGTGCTGTCTGGTGAAAGGACCAGCCAGGATAAGAATATAGAATCACAGAATATTCTGAGTTGGAAAGGACTCTCAAGGATAATTGAGTCCAGCTCACAGGACAACGGCCAATATGGGGATCCAGGCCACAATCTTGGCATTGTTAACATCATGCTCTGAACCAGCTGAGAAAATCTCAGCATTGGAACGATCACTGTCCATAGAAGACACACTAAAGAAAGGCCAGCTGGGTCTTCTCTCCTCCCTGCCCAGGGACACACCATTAGAAAAGGCAAAAATTAAGATTTCTTCTCATTTCAGGTTTTGGGAAAAATATTTCACATTATTTGAGTAGGTTATTTGCAATGCTCCTTTCATGTACCACCATAGTGCATACATGTGATTTTGAAAGAAATATTGGTAGGAGGTTGATAGATTTATCAATAATTAAGATAAAAATAGGCTAAATTAATAAGAATTCATCAAAATTATGCTGTCTAGAAAAATCCACATTTTTATTCGCTTTTTAAGTATACAACCTACTTTTTAATTTCCTAATATTTTTAATCTGAGTACAAAGATTAATGGCTTCTCCCACCAGATACTTCTAAGAATTTTCCTACCTTTAACTGAAGCTCATAGAATGAAGACACACCTAGAAATCTCCAGGGCACTATGGAAGCACATTTCTTTTTTCTTTCTTAATAATTTGACTGATTTTTTCAGATACATTCATGCTAGGTAACTTTTATATTGTGGGTCTCTATATATGAGAGCAGGTGGTGTCATAGAATCGTAGAATGGTCTGGGTAGGAAGGAACATTAAATATCACCTATTTTCTACCTCCCTCCATTGGCAGGAATGTCATTCACCAAATCAGGTTGCTCAGGGCCTCATTCAACCTGGTCTCCATACTTCCAGGGATACACTATCCACAGCTTCTCTGGGAAACTTGTTCCAGTTCCTCATTCCCCTCAGAGTAAAAAATTTCTTCCTAACATCTAATCTAAACCTGCTTAAAACCATTCAGCTTAAAACCATTGCTGCTTGTCCTGTGACCATCTGCTTGTATCAAAAATCCCTCTTTCTCTTTTTTATCAGCCCCCTTAAGGTTGCAATGAGGTCTTCCTGGAGCCTTCTCTTCTCCAGGCTGCACAACTCCAGCTCTCTCAGCTTATATTAGTAAAAGAAATGCTCCATCCCTCTGATAATCTTCGTGGCCTTCCTCTGCACTCACTCCAATAGGTCCATGTCCTTGTGTTGAGAACACCAGGGCTGGATGCAGAGCTCCAGGTAGGGTCTCAGAGTAGAGAGGGAAAATCACCTCTCTCAAACTGCTGGCTGCTCATGTTTTGGTATAGCCCAGGATGCTGGTTGTCTTCTGGGCTGGGAGTGCACGTTGTTGGCTCATGCCCAGCTTTTCATACATGAGTACCCCAACTCCTTCTCTGTGTGGCTGCTCTCATTAACTTCTCCCAGTCTGTACTCACATCTAGGATTTCCCCAAACCAAGTGTGGGACCTTGCACTTAGACCTGTTGAACCTCATGATGTTCTCATGGGCCCACTTCTCAAGTTTGTCCAGGTCCCTCTGGATGGCATCCTGTTTTCTCTTGTGTCAACTGCACCACTCAGCTTCATGTCACCTGCAAATTTTCTGTGGGTACACTTGATCTCACTGTCTGTGTTGTTGGAGATATTGAAAAGTAATGGTCCTAAGACAGAGCCATGAGGGGTCCCACTTGTCGCAGGCCTCCACCTGGACATAGAGATATTGACCACAGCTCTCTGCCTGCATCCATCCAGCCAATTCCTTATGCACTGAATGGTCCATCTGTCAAATCCATGTCTCCAATTTAGAAATAAAAATGTCATGTGGGATTACATGCAAGGCCTTACAAGAGTTTAGATAAATGACATCTTTCAGTCTTCCCCTGTGATGATCATTGCTGTCACTCCATCACAGAAGGCCACCAGATTGGTCATGCACAATTTGCCCTTGGTAAAGCTATGCTGGCTGCCATGGATCATGTCCTTCTTTTATGTGCCATAGCATATCTTCTGGGAGGACTTACTCCGTAATCTTCCCAGGCAGCAAAATGAGGCTCATTCATGTGCAGTTCCCCAGTTCTCCCTTTCTCTCCATTTTAAAAATGGAAGGAATGATTTCTTTTTTCCAGTCACCAGGAACTTGGCTTTATCACCATGACTTTCCAGGTATGATGGACAGAGCTTGGGAAAAACACCAGCCACTTCCCAGGAACCTCGGATGTGTGTCAGCACACCTTATATAGACTTCTCATCCTGATGAGGAGCCTTCAAGTTATAAAATACTACAAACATGAAATAATTTACCTCAGCTGTTTATCAGAGGCCCTGAACAGTTTCTTTATTTTCATGCTAGGTTTACACTGAATACACGAGATCTGGAGATGGTTTTGATGTCTTTGAGGAACAAAGCATGAACTACAATGAAGAAACCTATTTAATGTAGTTTTAGTGATTCCCTCAGAAAAACCTTGAATCAACACAAATTTCCTTACAATTCACACAAAATATTTGCAAAAAATGGATGCCCAAGTTCTATATTGCTGGCACATGTGAAAAAAATATATTTTCTAAAATTAAAATTTGCACGGAGTTGCATCCTAAATAAAAGTCACTATGGCTAATAAAGCCTTCAAACTATAACTCTTTTTGCTCCAGTACAGAATGAAAAAATATCTGGATAGGAATAGTAGATAAAAAATACTGCTAAAAAAAAAAATGGAAAGTACCATTTAAAAATCTTGCATAGCCTCTGTTCTATAACACTATACGCAGTTTATTCAGGTCTGGTGCTCTAACACAAGGAATGAAATTAGCAGGAAAAATGTTACAAGTGACTAACTACGGTCAGAATTTCACATGGCTGGATATTTTTATTCCATGATAATTTTCGTTTAATCAGTTTCAGTTCCATAGTTGGTGAATCCTTCAGGGGACAAAAAAAAAAAAAAGGTTTTAGAATTTGATGTGATTCCTTTTGGAGTCACATTGACTTTAATAAATACAGATTCATGCTTCTTACCCTGCTTTAATTCACAGGCCAGTCCCCGTATTTGCAAACATGTTTATTAGGAGGAAATACTTTATAATATTTTAAAACAACTTCACAGTATTTCGCATGCATAATAATTCATGCTAAAATGTGCTAAACATTGGGGGTTATAAACATGATTGCTAATACACAGCACTTATGCAATTATGCATAAATAATGTTATGTCCTCATAAATCTCACAACCACGTGAATGTGGTAATTTTGCTAGCAGAACTGCTTATTGGCTGGCCCTAAAGCATTTCCTAAATCTCAGGTGGACTCAAGAGGCAAAATACAGAAATGAAATGTGGTAGAATTCCTCCTCCCCTGTTAACATCACACACACCCCCACAAGCCCACACACTCATCTGATTTTGGGATTTAGATATAGTGAATTAGGAATGTGGAACACATTTATGCAATTCTGATTTGGATGCAGATACTGTTTATATTCTGAAATGCTTAGAATGGGGTTTTGCTTTGTGTTTGCCTGTAGAAAATATCTTCATTTTGCCATTCTGGTAGTAATATTTAGCCTTTATTTATTCAGTCCAAGATGTGTCTTTTCTTGCTTCTAAGCAGCTGGATTTTGTTTTCCCAGTGAAAAGCTAGACTGTGTAGATGAGAGCACAGACTTAAAAAATAGAAGACATTCTCCTTGCAGCAGTGATTCCGTGGCACTGCCCAGTGGCTCTACCATGGTGTCACAATAATTTATCACATACAGAATGGGGCAGTATGAATCTGACTTGTTTGAGTGCTTCAGTGGCCTTATTTCACAGACAGAATGTGGGACAGGGTGCAACAACAGCAAAGGGCTCTGAAAACCCCTGGTTACACAATTCACCAAACACGTTTTCTGAAGTTCCTGAATGGACATGACAAGAGGAGCAGAAAAATGGGTCTCTGACTACAACACCTCTCCAATGGGAACTGGGCAAATTCCTTCCTCTTCTTGAGATATACTGTCTCCCTCAAACCTTTGTTTGTACACTTTCTTATCTAAAATGAGAAAGGGAGCACCAATTCAAGGCTCAAGCATTTATCTAAATAGCATGAACCAAAATTTACATTTTAATTAAATATTAATTGTCTTCAAGCAAACAATATTAAAATATATTATTATTTTATTATTCTATATTCAGTTGAAGGGTTATTCTATTATTTATTTGGTTTGGTGGGGTATTTTTGTGGTTTTGTTTGGGGGTTTTTTGCTTTTGTGAACCTGCTGCTGTGTTGTAGAATATTTATAATGTAATTCTTATGCTGGTCTTCCCAGAAAATACAACAATACTAATTTATTATACACCAAAGCACATTGTAACACTGGGAATTACTATATTGCCTTTACATCAGCTGCATTGCATTAGTGCCTGTAGGTGTGGGACCAGTTGTGCTTAGGTACAGTATAAACACTGAATAGCCTGTGACTTGAAAAGTTTATGGTTTAACACCACAAAATACCTCTAAAAAATCACTTTTGCCTCCCAAACAAGCATGGCCAATGTAAGGCCCAGTGGAGCAGGGAGAGCCATCAGATTTATGGCAGTACCAGGAGAACTATGTTTTCGCACGGCTAAAAAGAACACCTCCTTTGTAAATGCACCCATCATCCCACAGTCTAAGGGAGTGATGACACCATTTTACACAATCTTGCTATCCTTCAAGTAGTCTGAGGAACAAATGCACTACCATGAGGTATGAATGCCATTGCACGTTGCTCCATTCCCCACTGCAGGGCCCAGGGCAAGGAGGGCTTCTTCCCACAAACACTGTCTCTGGGGAAGAACCATAATAGAGCTATGGTCTAGGTTTTATGACTCTAACTCCAGGTAGCACAGAATGGCCAGAAATTATACAGTCACAGAGTATGTTTTATATCTCTAGAAAAGAAGAAAAATTCATTTCCCAGCAAACTGTAGGGGGCCAGTGATTGGTAGGGACCAGTCCTTTGCAGGTAAGCTCCACTACTGCTTTTCCAAGACAGCTGGAAAAGCTGCGCTGGGCAATTTGAATGCCGTCCTTGTGATTTGTTTTCTTTCATTCTTATTCTCACCAGTAATTAAATGCAATAAAAAAAATGAGTTTTGTATTGCTAAGACTCGGAAACGATGTGGGGGAAATACATTAATGTTTTCTCATCCATGCTAAACACATTCTATCTTTAAAATATAACAAAGAAAAAGAAGAAGAAAAAGGAGTATTTTTAAAAGACCGTTTAGGACCATGAAGGACAACTTTGTTCACCATGTCTAGAGAAGATGGTGTTGCTGGGTGATGATTATCTTTGTAACAGGCCTGCTAAACACTGCATCTATGCTATGGCTGCATTATTCCTCCTTCTGACTGTGTGTTCAGAGAGAGAGGAAAGTGCATGTTGGGAAATCAATGCCTGTGGGGTTAAGTTTTCTACAACTTTACTCAGATGAAGTCATCCTGCTAATGCCAACAGCCGAAACCAGATGAGTAAAGCTCAGCACGTTTACTAGCGTTTGAGAATTACAGCCTTCATTTGTGATTCAGAGCCCAAGCCTGCTGCCACTGAATCAATAAAAGAGTTTTTGAATTAGCTACAGTGGTGTAGGACTTCACCTCTGCTCCTGATTTCTGAAGACACTTTACTGACATTAAAATGCACTTTGCTTTGTAGCATAGGCATCACGAAGAAAAGAACGGACAACATTTCTTCCCTAGATTTTGGATATGTTTACAGTTTCACTGTAGACAAGGGTTGTCTTAATGAGTTATCATGCCTAAATGAATTATATTTCTGGGAAAATTCTACATATAACATTTATATATTGTCTGAGAGAAACATATAGTAAAAAACAGCATGCAATTGCCATACTTCTAGAGTATGGCAATTAAAATTCATTAAAAGTCCATAGAAGAAGCATGTGTTTTAAAAAATCACTCCAAGTCTCTGAAGGTATCATAAAATGTACTTTCATCATGCACAAAACATCTACAAATTCTGATTGGCATTTCCTCCTTCCCTGAAAAGAGAGTCTGGCTCAGTTTGCAGCAAATATGACAATAGGCTGTGCAAATGTACATCTGAAACACAGCCCTTTTGGGGTTAAGCATTCAAGCTTATATGAGAGATCATCAGTTTCGGGTCAAAGTGCTGTTCTTAAATGATCAGTGCAGAACAGAAAAAAAAAAAAAGGCATTGAAGTGACCTTGCTGAGGGTCTAAAACTGTGCTAAAGCCTTTTCTGCATGATTAAGTGAGCAGAATCTTAGATTAGCTAAAAGCAGTGCAGAAACATAATGAGTTCACTTATTTTGGAGCATTTAATAACAGTTATAGACAGTTATGTGATCAGGCGGAGTTATGACTTATTCATTCTTTCATTGCTATTAAAATTACTGCATTTGAGGTTTTTAAAGTCATTGAAATAAAAAAGTCTGATTTATGTTAGGAGAATTTAGCTTGCCCTTTGGTCTCTCCATTTTTAAATGATATAATTAGACTTTTTAAAGACCATTCTAAAAGCATTATTAGCATTTTCTATAGCTGAAAGTAAATGCATGTTTTGTGGGTATTTTAATTTTAAAAAGAAGAAGAAGAAGAATACTTGGTACAAATAGCAATAGGTTGTTACAAAAGGAAGTATTACATAAAATTTTCTAAAATGTTACTCCTTGCATTTATATATATGTGTACAGGCTGAGATGCACATATAAACACACACCTAAGTGTGAGCACACATACATTTAGTGTATATGTGAACAGGGGTTCCAGATACACAGAAAAATAAGCCTGTTTGGGAGATGAAGGCAAGTAGAAGCGCAAGTTCCATAGGACATATTAACTCCTGACCTTTAACATATTACCTCACAAATTACAAAGCCATCTATCAGTCTCAGGGGAGAAAAAGTGCTTTGATCAAAACAAAGGGACTTGCAGGTGTTTTGAATTAACAGTGAGCAATAATCATTAAAAAGCACTGGGATGAGTATGGGAGTGTCATGAATGTATGCACATACAATCAAGTCCTAAGTCTTAGCATACACACTACTTTCAAATTGTATTTGCATATTAATTATTAATCCTTACAAGCACGCCCAGTGTTTTCAGTAGCAAAAAAACCCCACATTTTATATATCTAAGTTCATTCAAATAAACATCCACAATACACAGACCCACAGCTGAATACTTTCACACAAGACTCTGTGTATCTTGCTGCAAAGGCCAAACAGCTGAACCAAAACACTTTCCTTTCACATTTAAATAACAAGCATTTCCTACATTGTTTTGGCTTAGAAAATAAAATTTCCCACAAGATTAAGAAATTCTGCTTTTAGTTGGGCCTCAAGGGAGCATATCTTTGCTTACAAAAATCATGCTTGCAACAGCTTCCGTAACTGAAAGCTCTTTTTATGTGTGTGCCTTGTATGTTTATTCAGTAGACAGTCTAGATTGCTCATTTTGCTGCTCAGAATGCAGTGTGCTTTTCTATTAAAACATATTATTAAAACTAAATCAGAAAGGAGCTTATTTAGTAGTCATTTCATGCACATGACTGATGGCAATACATAAATTATCAGACTAATATCTGATTAAAACTTGATTAACATGCTAATAAATTATGCTAGAAATGTTGGGTTTTTTTTAATTTCTCCACTTTTACTTAAACTTCCTAATTGACACTTCAATTATTTTGCTCTCTGAATTTTTGCCTTCCTTATGAATAACAGTTGAGATAAATTATTTCTTTGCCTGAACTTGATATGAAAAATGATCAATTATGATTATTAAAGCTCTCTAGTAATCTGTTAATTATTATTTAAAAAGTCACCTAATTTTTGTTTGTTAAGTGGAGAGCATTATATTTATTGCTGACAAAAAGCTATGAGGTGCTCTAGAAGTCTGACTCCATAAGCAGGGCAGGACATGAAGACAGCTGAGAGGACTGCCAGCTGGAATGTCCTCATGCTTTTTGCAGGGTGACACCAACTTTGGTCCACCAGCCTCACTGCTTAGGGAGATTATAGAGCAGTCTGTATCAGCTTCTCATGATACTACTGCCTGTATGGAAAAATACACCCATGAATCTTGTAATGCAGACTCCTGCCCACTAGAGACTGATCTCAGCCCAATAAAGCATGTAACTCAGGAGCCTCACAGTTTAGACTTGAACTATGGTCAGAAAGGTGAGAGGCCAAGGCTTCATCCACTAAGCCATTTACCCTTTTCCTTTGTAAGGAAGATTGATTTTTAAAAAGCTATTAACCCTCAGCAATTTATCTCATCAGATCATCTTCATTTTTTTCCGCCTATAATAAGGCTGTATTATATAGTTTAATTCTTTGCTTCATTCAGATAGACTATCTAAAAAGAAATAGCTGAAGGGAAAAAAAAAAAAAACAAAAACAGAAAAGAGAGAGAGAAAAATTATAAAAAACTTTGTAATAAAAATGTTATCAGGAAAACAAAAGAAACTTCAAATGCTATCACATGTCTTAGAAACCCGACAATGAAGGAGGTAAATTTCTGTGTATACAGAGACTCCACTTGGACAAAAACTTTCAGTATTTCTCAGTCTTTCATAATGCAAGGATGGTGTGCCATGCTTACCCAAGGTATTCACAAGACAAAAGAGTCTTCTCCTTTCTCGAGCTGACTCACAGTAGCATCAAGACAACCCTTGTTCTTTCATTTATATATTGTCAAATAGAGATGCTCCCTCAGCAAAACAGAGCACCTTCAAGGAAATTTGGTATTGAAATTTAATGTTCTGCTGGTATTGAGAGAAATGCCTCAGGGAAGTACACAGAACAGTGGACTGTTTTGGCAACAGTGTATATAACACTAATTTTCAATGCAATAAAGCAAGTAGGGGTTGCTTCCTAGGAACTAAATTATTTTTGGTTTAATTGATTTGAGAAAGGAAAAAACCCAAAATATTTTATGAATAATATGTTTGTATTAATGACTTTACTACGTCTAGCTGAACTTTGTGGCAGGTACCATTTTAAATTTTGCTTGAACTTGTGATGACAAAAGTAGTTCTAAGTATTTCAGGTAGAATTGAATATGAATTTGCTCATATTAAAGGTTCAAAATTATTCAGAAACTTAGGTCCCACTGACTTTCACTGAGACTTTGATTTTTAAGACTTAGGTTCATCCATAGAAACATGCCTTTCTTTCTTATGTGCATTTATAAAAGGCAGAGCATGAACAAATTCATCAAAATAATAATAACTCCCCCACACCTCTCTGTTTTCTTCAATTGGCTTTGGATCAGAACAAGAATTTTGACTTATTTCTTAAGCAGCTCTGAATTACTTCAATGTCTCTTTGGCTAGTCCAGTGATCACAGGATAAGCCCAGGAATGAGCTAAACCAAGCCAGTCGTATCTCCTGGTTGTGTTTTCTTCTTTACAAACACATTCTTAAGTTCATGCATCTGAAAACATCTTCTCTTTTTTTTTCTGGTACTTGGATATTTAGTTGGTAAATATAGGTGCTTACAGCTCCTCAGTATTCGACCAAACTATTTACAGCAGAAGTCTATTTTCATTTTGCCTGTGCTTCCTTAACACTCTTAAAATCTCTTTTATTTTGAGATCATGTGAGTAAACCAGCATTTGGGCAGATGAATAAAGTTTGAAAAGGGTAATACTAGATGTTGCTCTAAGAGCCTACTAAGATACTCAGAGGATCAACAAACTACTCTAGCTCCCTAGCAAGTGATTCTTTGTCAACAGAAGACAGGATATAGGTAAGTAAACTTGGGAAGCAAAACACAGGGAAAATGTCTCCTACAAAATAGTTGTCCTTCTTTTTCTTTACAAATGAAACCAATGATAAAGTAACTCTTCAGGAACTGGTTATAAATCCTCTTCATACATATTAAACAGTATACAGTGAATAGGATTAGTAATATCTTTTGTCTAATTTGTCAATCCAGTTCTTAGTTCCCCACAGTGCTTCAGTCAAATACAAAGACAGTCTCAGTTACTTTTCCATAGATTAAGTAGCTCTTGAATTGATATTTGGTGTATGGGTTGGGACTTTGACTGGTAAACACTGTGACTGATGCTGAAGGCCAAAAAAAGGCAGCAATGAGGAATTAAAGCAATAGACTTGGTTGACTTGAAGGGCAAATCCTCTCTCCCCATTTGGCTGTAAAAGAAGAGTCATTCTCTTAACAGAATAGAAACCTAAAAGTATAAGGATAACAATCAGTTATAATTTCTTCTTTCTTCTCATTGGCCTAATTTATTTTGATGTGTAAAGCTGGATTTTGTAATTTCACAACAAGAAGATGCAAAGGGCTATAGGCTGCCTAGCTGTGCCTGCTCATGCTGCTTCTGAGCCCTTCTCAAAAGTCAGCACCTAAGTCACGAAATATGGAATTAACTGACAGAAATTTTACAGAAGCATCTTCTCCCATGCAGCTGGAGAAGGCTGCCATAACGATGGTGCTGCCTACTAGGCCTAGTTCACATGGGATCAGGAATTTCAGGGGTATTCTTCAGAACCTGCAGATAACTTGTGTTTTAACTGCAGTGACACAGACATACAGAGAGGTATATGAACTAGAATACCGTCCATCACCAGACTGATTAGAGTTATAGGGACCATTCAGAACTCGTATGGATATTCCTGCCTGGATCTCTTGCAACTGCAAGCCCCTCTTCTCTGTCATTCTATTGATGAGCCACTGTGTAAAAAGATAAGTTTATTTGCCTTACACTGATGATAACAGAGATGCATGAATAACCAACAGAAAAATGTGAAACTTATTTGAAGAATGAAACTTATTGGATTGTAACATAATACTAAAGTCATTGCTCCAGACATATTTGTAAGAATTATTTTTTCCCAATCCCATTTTGGATAACTTCTTTTGTCTTAGTATGAGAATACATCTCCAAAAAGAAGGAAAGATGAAAAATGTAAACACCTTTTTGATACTTCATATCTTTTTTACTACCTAGCCATTCAAGATATGTTCCCTGACCTGCCCTCCAGTAGTCTTCAGTTAGCTCCTTCTATCTGGTAACTGTTAAAGGCTGTTGCAGTTGATTCATTACACTATTTTTAGCAAAGCCTAATATTCACATTCACACTGAGATAGTCAAAAACACACATTCATTGTTAACAAGTGATTATTGGACTCTTGGTGGGAGCATGTTAACAGGTATTTACATGTACATCTTGTTTTAAAGGTCATAAAATTTGGAAAGCTGTAGCAGAAACAATAAAGAGAAAACGAGGTGAAAAAAAACCACTCAACTTTTCTAATTTATTTCTTAATTTAACATGTTTAGCCTCATTCAACAGCCAGCAAAGGCAACTAAAGGCTGCTGTCACTCACTAAAAACATCCCAAAGAATGGTACACATGGGCAGTGTGGCAGTACATGCAATGCTGAACTCTGAACAAAATAAATAAGCCAAACACTCATTGGGTGTTTGAAAAAAAGACTGTATTGTATGGGTGGTTTTGGACAGTGAATTTTTCCTGAACATTTTAATGAGTCAAATCTGGTGCAAAACAATGTAAAGAGTTAACAGCCAAAAGTTACCTAAACCCTTACATACATAAGTTTGGCCCGTTTTATTTATGGAAATCCTGATTGCACTGAGTAAATCATTATTTTTATGTAAAAACCCCAAGTATTTGGTAGCATGCTTGTAGAAATATGTATGTCTGAATGTTTGAATCAAAAAATAACAGGATAAAGGAAGAGAAAAAAATTGGTTGAAGTCATATGCAACAGGTGAACTTCCAAAGATCAACAAAAATTTCTCATAGAAGATATCAAGGAAAAGGTAGCACTAAAACTACTTAACCTGCAGCAATACTGTCAGGAATGTCACCCACAAGTACTGATTAGGCTGTGACAAAAAAGTTTGGCTTTACATACATGTTCTGCTACCAACAGTGTGTATTTGCTTTAACTGTGGAGAGGCAGACACCCTTCCTCGTGACAGGGATGTAATACTTCTTTTGATTTAACAGGCCTGAAGAAAAATCTTTTAGGCTAACACTGACTTTAGGTACATTTAGAGCAACTACAACTCACGGACTATAAATAAGTAGGAAAAAGGCCTAGTTGCGATTGTATTCATTACAAGCCAAAACAAAACAAATACCAAGGTTAAAAACCCCACAATTAATAGTGACACCATTCTCAATCCTAGCACTAACAGCTAACAGTGTGGAAAGAAAACCTCCAGGATACTTCCACAAGAGACAAAAAAAAAAACAAAACAAAACTTTGTTGCCCAGTAGGCAATTAGTGGTGATTTTGTATCTACTTTTTCAGTCTCCAATCTCCCAGTCTATAGCATGAATAACCAGTCTGAAAGTCTTAATTTTCTTTCTGATGTATTTTTTCTCATTTCTTCTCACCAGTAAAATAAAAATAAAAGTTGGATCTACCTACTTGATTTTATGTGAGCATTTTATCTAAGCCTAAGAAATACTACCAAAATATGGTAACATTCAGTAAATGATAAATAAATATTTATATATCACAGTATTTGCAATGATGTACTGCTGTCTGAATTTAAACTTCTTTTCCAAATTCTTCTCATCAATGAAGATGACTCACATAGCAAAAGATACAGGCAGACCTCTCTTCCAATACTTTTTAGTACAACAAATCCTCTAAATAAATAGTTCTTTCAGAGATTCACAGACACTTCTCTCCCTGGGCTTCAATCTTTCCAACATAACCTATAATGAGCACTAATTCTCCTCACAGGCAGTCAACAAGGCTTCCTTACTCCCTTCTATCATCAGTGCTGTGCACAAAACCCCCCAGATATAGGTGAAGCAGGGAAGTTTATTTGTAAACTACAGAAATACTCAGGAATAAAGACTCAAAGAACAGCAAAATGAACTCTTGTCCATGGACTCGGTGCCACCTGGGATTTCCCATGACACTCTTCTCAGAGAGTAGCAGAATTTCTCTGTCCTTCCTCTGTCTTTTAGAGTTCCTCTGATGATCTAGGCTTCTTTAGTACAGCATTCACCACATTGCTCTTCTTACTTGGAAAATATACTGAGCACAATAAGAGTGACTGGATTTTACTGCTAGAAATGGATTTCTAAGTGTGGAAATATAGAAAAAGTGATGTTTGTTTCTCTAAACTCTAATTCCCTAAAAAAATCTGATTCCACTCAGAATGCTTCCAAAGCATCTATCTTCATGACACTGCACTGCAAATGAACAAGACGCATGAGATTTTCTTTAAGCAATCTAGTACATTAGATGCCACAGTTCACCTCTGCAGAGCACCAATAGTCCTGCTCACAAACCAAAATGGCAGCGTTAATGCAGTCCTGCTCCCAGGCAAAATCAATCCTGTTATTCCTGGTCTACTCCAAGTGCAAACCTGTGCTGAAGGGCCTGTATTTATTTGAGTTCTGGAGCTGGCAAGGTCTGCAGGAGCTTAGGGGTCTCTGGATAATGCCTGAGTAGATCACTTGTTCTTTGGATGACTGCTAACAAATTAGATTTGAGCAGGGAAAATGAATAGAAGATGAGATGAAGTCAAAGATGTCCAAGCTGAAAAAGAGATGATGAGACAAAAAAGGGAAATGTGAACATAAGAAGAGGAGAGAGAAGGAAGAGAACAAAGGTGACCTCAGCAGTATGTTCATATGTCACCTTTGTTTCATAAAGGGAAAAAATATGTCTCACAAGGCATGATTGTCCCTGTTTTTGTCCTGATTCTACTGGAGGACCCACATGTAACTGTCGTCAGTGATTGCCCTTCCCCTCTCTTCCCTTCTCTTCCTCCTCTTTTTTCATTGCAAGCCTTTGGAACCAGGATCTGGATACTGAAAGTGATTTGCAGAATACTTGGAATCCCACCATGATGTGTCTATGAGAGATCAGGAGTAAGGTAAAATATAAAATAAATAAACCCCACAATGCTGATCTATTTTGATAAAAATCTTCTAAACCAATCATAAATGACATTTTATTGTACCCAGCAAGTGATGGTTTAACTCAACAAATTTAGTTAATTAACTTACTGATTTCAAATTTCATGTACTTGATAACGTAAATGAATAAAATTCTCTTATCACCAGGTTATATTTAATGTCAGAAGCTCATACTTCATGAGGCACTTTAAGTAGAAGTTTAAAGGCATTTATCACAATCAAAAAATCTTCTGTGCTGCACAGTTTTGGTTTGTTGCAGAAATAGCTCAGAGTGTGCAACAACCCTTAAAATGTGTCATATAGTGCCCATGGGGCTGGCACTGCACACCAAGGACAGAAAAGCACAGAAGGAAAGCAGAGGTGGGTTGGGACCACTGGTAAACAAGCCAGTGGTCACATTGTAGGGAAAAAAGTGCACAGGTGCCTGTGCACATTCTGGTCCCACCTCAAATGTGTAACTGCTATAGATGCATTAATTTATCTCTGCATACATAATAAGGGAGTCATTATCATTCCTCTTGTGGAAGAATGAATCCATTTAACAGCACAGAGGTGAATCCAGTATAGAATACCTGCAAAAACCCTATCCTCACACTCCTGCTTTTTCACACATTAATTCACACTCTGTTCCAGTATATGAACAAATAAACTGCTGAAGTCTAAGCCAAGTTATAATACAGAAGATTTGAAAAAGGAATAAAATACAATTTTTGTCCACAGTGAACTTGGATCCTTTCCCCTGAAACTTTATCTTGCTTTGGTATTTTATTTGGATAACAATAACCTTAGCATATTTTGTATGAGTTAATAACCTGAAGGTTAATTACCATTCACCAGAAATGGGAACAGTGTCGTTCAGAGAGTTCTATAACTCTCTATATAGCAATAACCTGAAGAGTCACTACATAAAAATGGTATTGCAAATGCAAATGGTGTTGACTCCCTACAATCTCCAGGATAATTCTTAACCTACTTTCAAAGATATATTTTATGGAGAAAACATGGTTTATATTAATAGAAACTGGATTTAAAATTTGAAGATAATTTGAGGACTTTTATTATTTTTCATCACCCATAAGTGAATTAAGATATATTCATTATGCTTGGAGGATTCAAGCACTCTATCATGAAGTTAATTTGAATTTTCAAAAAAGTAACAACAGAAATTAATTTCATTGCAGAGAAACAGCATAGAATGTTAAGACCAGAGGTCTAAATAAAACCTGAAACAAAATTAAGATTTAATATTAAACTACTGCAATTAAGTTTTCAATATTTTTTGAGTAATTTTCTTCATCAACTTCCTAATGACCAAGTGATTTCCTAAACTGAACCTCCCTGAGGATGCTGCCTAGTGTTGCACCACCTGTCTCTAAGAGGTATCTGACACTGTGATTTTTGTAACTCCCCTTCAAGTGGTTGTAGAGTGCTTCTTAGACAGTCCTTCAGCAACAGACACAGCTCTCTCCCACTCCTTAGAGAACACACTCTCTAGGCCCTGACTATCTTGGGGATGTCTTCGTGGCTTAACCACAGTGTCTCAGGCTGTGGAGGTTATCCAGATTCACTCGGCAATGACATAGTTTACCCAATTTAATGCTGCCCTCAGCCCTGTTTTGAGTGAGAGCTTTAACCAAATTACTTCTCCACAAATCTTCAATGACTACATGGCTCATAGCACATCCAATAATTCTTCATTGCAAATGTTTTCATTGCTTTTTAGACAAATCAAACCAATTACATAGGTGCTAGTAAGAAAACCAGATGTCCACTGTGTGTATAGATTGCATAAACATTTGGGTACAGGGCATCAATTATTTTTGGCTTTGCTTAGGTATAAAAGTGTGTATAAAAGAATTTTCAAATTGGTTTAGTTGACACTTGAGTATTACCAAAGTTCTGAAACTTTTGTATCTTTTTAACAGCAATTAATATTTTTATTAATGGAAAGGTAAGGATGTGTCTTGTATTTCTTCAAAACACTGATTTTAATCTAATATGAAGTATTCAGAGAATTGAACCAAATATTTTCACTGTTTTTAAGAGCATGAAAAGATAAATTTCTCTCATATTAGCATAAGCAACTGTACCTTGTGTTATGCAACCCCAGATAATTATATTTCATGGGTTTTCCTTATTGAGAGACAAAAAGTTGAATCATCCCCCTAAGTTCTCATTGGTGAAACTTTGATCATGAAAATGCTATTCAAAGTGCATGAAAAGTAAACAAAGCTTACTAACATTTTCAGAAACTTAGTGAATATTAAATGCCAATATGCAACTAAATTATTCTAAAAGCTGCTTATACTTGGCTAACAAACCATATTCTCATGGAAAAAACATTCATATATCTGTGACTGCTGATAGGCTGGCTATGCCAGTATATCTGTTGCAAATATTGCAGTAGAAGATAGTATCTTATTAGAAATAATTATTTATAGAAATGCACAACTAAAGTGTAAATCTCTTTTAGGATAAAATCCTAAGGAATTTTATTTGAACTCCATAAAGAATTCTAATTTCTATATAAAATGTTTACAGATTTACAATAAAATAGTAATGTAAGTAAAACTTCATTGTGGTTTATGAATATTTATTCTGTATGATTTTATGTAGATAAATAAGTAGTTGGTTATAAGCCAAAGATCCAACTACAAAAGTGGAGAGAGCGACAGAAAAGTTTACATAGCTGAGTCAATAAAACACGTTTGAAAAATTGCACAGGTGTAAAAGAACAAATCTGTTTGCAGACCATTTTCTTATAGAGCAATAATGATTTCTCTATTTAAAACCATCACGCCCTAGTTTTTCATGTGCAGCATTAATGATGAGTCTTTTTACAAATCCAATACAGTGGATTCTGATCTGAGAATTCAAGATATAGTTGCCCTGGAGCTAAACATTCACAAAGTAGAGTGTGAGGGAAATATTGCTTCACAGGCAAAACTTTTTGATTTCATTGTTATCTTGTCCTTATAAGCCTTGTGAGGAGTGGCTGAGGTCAGTTGGTCTGTTCAGCCTGGAGAAGAGGAGACTGAGGGGAGACCTCATTGCAGTTGCAGCTTCCTCACGGGGGAAGAGCAGGGGCAGGTACCAATCTCTTCAGTCTCCTGACCAGCAGCAAAACTTGAGGAAATGGCATGAAGCCGAGTCAGGGAAGGTTTAGGTTAGATATTGGGAAAAGGTTTTGAAAATTTGTTTAATTTGGAATAAAAATATTACCAAAATGTTGTTGAATGCTTATTCAGTCCACAGGCAAAAGATGATATCTGTCTGTGTGAATAGTGACAATTTTAAACAAGTACAATATTAAACTATTTAGTATTTCACAATACCAAACTATTTGAGAAAATACCCTAATAAAATAACAATAGTAAAAAATTCAAAATGCATTATTGGTTAGGTTTCACTTGGTAATTTGGAGAGATGTTGTATATATAATTTCTTATATCTCTTTTCTAGTGCCCAAAGATATACACGAATATCTCGCTTCAAACGCTGCACTTCTTTTTGCTTGATATATATGCAAAGCTCAAGGATTATCCAATAAAGAACATCCTTGATGGCCTTTATCAAGGGTAATAAAGGTCATGAAGGCTGTCCTTTACACAGACTGCATCTGAATTTTTTCTAGAATATTAAGACCCATATCAGTATGGGCTATCATTCAACCTTGAGGTGCAGTTAAAATAGAAAAATGATAAGCAGTACTTGGTAGCTACTTATTTTACTAAACTGATCTGTTTAAAACAGAACATGAGATTCAGGGCAACAGAGAGTTGTGTGGCAAGGTGGTATCTCCTGAACTCCAGTGGAAGGTAAGTCAGAGTAAACACAAGTTTTAATTTCCCATAGCACAAAGATCGTGTCCTTAGAGACTTAGGTTTTCTTCTACAGAAAATAAAGGAATTTCATCTTTCAAGCCTAGCAACCAGTAATCTCTCCCCAAGGAGTAACTGCTTACATAGATGCAAAGGTTTTGTATATAATACTGGTGTGTGTGTATCATTTGTAAACTCACAAAAATACACTGAAAAAACATACCAAATTATAAAAATCCCACTTGGCCCAGTAAAAGTCTCAAGCCTGTGCAAGTGGCACCATTGTTCAGATCTGGTGAAGTTATAAAAGGAATACTCAGAAGTGATTAACTCAAGCCTGTGACTGCACAGCTGGGAATCTTTTACCTTTACCACCTTTTGATTAGGGGTACATCTTTTTATTCATAGCATATGATTGTGTTGCCCCCAAATATCTAGTACTGCATACAGACCAGACTGGTTCCATATAGATGAGAGCCCAGCTTCCCGCCCTATATAGCCCAAAGTTGCTTTCAGAACTCAGAAGATCTCAAGATGAAATTTACTTTTAACAAGACATCATTGGAAACCAGTGCAATTTTACCAGGTGTCTTAGAACAATAGTCAGAATTATTTCATCATCCTCATGCTTGAAGTTACATTATTTACCACACTGACCATACTTTTAACATTAAAACTCAACAAAATAGGAATTGCACAATGATACCGAAACAATCCTGTTTTTTAGCAAATCAGCATGTAAAAATCACAGAGAGAAGGATTTTCTCTTTCACTCTGTTATCAGCAAGGATTTATTTAAGTTACCACTTAAACACCTTCCCTGTCAGCAGCAAAGAGACCAACACCTTTATGCCACACAACCAAATCGTGCAAACCTTTGTTCTAGTCAGGAAGCATTGCAGTTAGCCCTTATCTAAAGTCATGACAGTGAATGGTGCTTGTATTGCTGAAATGATGACTCATTTTACTTTGCACCTTGCCATCATTGCAGACCTTTCAGCATCCTATCCTATGACTGCGTTCTTCTCATGGACATCAAGTAGGTATTTATTTACTTTATAATTTGTTTTGCAGTCAAATTTTCATTCAGTTGATGGTGCTGTTTGAGTCCTCTTGGCCTTGAAACATTTAATATGAATACATCTATTTCTCTGTAATTTCATCTCCTTTGAATGAGTGTTGTAAGGGGTAATTACAATTTTTAAAGTACCTTATGAATGTGATCATAAAAAGAAAACAGTCAAGTGAATGAGACATGGGAATGGAGACTCACCAAGAATGAAGATACTGAGTCATCTGCACAGCTATAAACCTCACTTTAAAGTGAAAACAGAATTAGTTACAAAGGATAAAAGAGATAATTAGCAGATTGAATATGATTTAATTCAACAGGTGTATTTAATAGATGCAAACCCAAATTAAGGAATATACACATATCGACAAATTGGTGCATGTAATTACCAGAGGCAAAGCTTCTGAGCTCCTATCTGCTTCTTACTGAGTTTCAGTTTTGGCTCTAAAACACTCAAGCAGCATGTTTTCAGCAGGAGGAAATATTTACTTTCACTAGACATTCTGAATTAGTTATTTCATATTTTTCTTGACTCCTCCCTTCCTGCAAGTTTTTAGCTAATACAAACTTCAATAGCTCTCATCATCCATCCATATACCCACATTTCCAATCAGTACATTTTCTCCAACAGCAGAAAAACACTAATCCTGACCTAAAGACAAGCACAGCAGGCCTAGCAGGTGTGAGGCTATTTTCCACTTAAAATATCCAGTGCAAGCACAAAGAAGGAATTTGCCTGCCAAAGAAGACTCTTTTCATTATCCTTTCTCTATAAACTTCTCTAGATCTGAAACATAGCTGAACTTCCCCACTCACCTCTTTAAATGAACAGTTGCATTAACTAATCTTTATAATAGATTTTCCCAGTCTTTTTCGTGACTGTTTACTGAGCATGTCTCATTTTAGCA
Organism: Zosterops lateralis; assembly: GCF_965231275.1. Classification (NCBI taxonomy): domain Eukaryota; kingdom Metazoa; phylum Chordata; class Aves; order Passeriformes; family Zosteropidae; genus Zosterops; species Zosterops lateralis. Next base: position 30,523,413 of record NC_139761.1, on the reverse strand, counting down.
GAACTTTTGGCTGTTTCTGCTCTGAGCTTAAGAACCTCAAAGAAACAAGGATGCAAACAGGGCTGACAGGTATGTGACTAAGTCATGATCCCCCAAAGCCCTCCTCAGATAATGCAAGAGTATAATAGAGGTTATTTTTGAAGGATCCTAAAATCAGAACTTGGATGCCAATTTCACATCTGCATATTTAGGTGGTCTTGAATCATAATGATTTTATTCATGCAAGCCCAGCTCAGATTCAGCAATCAATGCTTCTCTCTGACTGAGCTCCCAAAAGGATTTTATTCCATAAGTTTTCTTACAGTTTGACTTAGCCTCACTTGCTTTTACAAGTTTTATCTGATTCTCTTAATATATGCACAGGAAAGAGGGAGTAATGCCTCATTTTGAAGATCTTGGTGGCTGGAGGCTGGGAAGTACAAGACCTAGATTTCATTCCCTCTTCTCATGGAGAATAGGATGAGTGTTTTTCCCTTGGAAGAGACCTGGATACTGATGACTCTCACGTTTTTGACATGAAATATTAATTAGATGAAGTACATATACCGATTTCAAATTAGTAAAAGTATGGGAACCTCCCCAAAGAAAATGGCAGAATGTTTTCTTGAATTCTCTCTAATTTTTCATTTCTGATTTCAAGATGGCATTTTTGTTCCTAATAACCTTAAGCTGGATTGGATAAATGCCTATGAAAAAAATCAGATAAAATATCTCTCTGTTTAGATATTTTCTTAACTCAATATCCAAACTTACAGGCTATGTTTGAAAATACTGTTCTTCACTGTTCCTCAAGACTTCTGTGCTCTAAGAAATGAAGTAAAATGTTCTGAGTCATAAGAAAGACTGTCAGATCTCCTGAACTAAGAAATTAAAACAAAATGAATAAACAGAAAAGCCAAAAGCTATAAGTATCTTACAAGCTAATAAAAGGGATAATTCAAACAAACAGCACAAAGCCTAAAAATCACCACCACAGGGCTCCAGTTGCTTGGCATTGAGGAGTTTAAAGGTCCAGGCTCCTGAATGCAGGCAGGTGAAAATAGTTACAGAAGTGTGGACACAGCCTTCAATACAACAGAAGCCTTTCCTATCTGGAGGAAGGCTGTGTTTCTGTATGCAATGTGCAGCCAGGATATCTCAGTAGTGTAAAACATGAATTTTAGAAAAATGTTAACTCAAATGTTAAAACAGTCTGTTGTTAAAGTTTTGAGAACTTTGATATACCATTTTTTCCTTAATGTATTATTTTATTATATGCATAGGTCTCAGGCTTCCATGACAAATTCAGTACTTGGAAAACTAACTTGATTTTTGTCTATATATATATATCCCACTTAACATTTCTTCTTCATTCACATTGTAATATTTATTGCTAAGCCATACACCAAAATATTGTAAGAATCTTGTTATTGTTACTACATAGGGCTCCTGAAGAAAGAAATATTTAAAAAATGTATCATAGATTATTGAGCTATGTTTAAATTATATTTTCACTTACTAATAATTAATGTAACAGAGTGAGCAATTGACTAAAAGGTTATATCTATAAAATTATTAAAAAGGATTAAATTATGCCCAGCAGCTACTAGTGAAAATGCACCCAGCCATGACTATCTATACTGCAGTTGCACTGTCTCAGGTAGGAATTGCATATTAATGTGGCCCATTTAGTTCATGCTATAGACTTCTCCGAAGAAGCTCAGTGAGCTGACTAAGATAAAGTACTAATGAAACATAATAAAATGTGGATGTTGATATTGAGAAACTAATGGCAATTTTGTACTTCAGCTGCTTTAAGTACACTATTGTTAATTACTAATTTTAACTTCTTCAATTAGTAAGTCCTCTAGTAATGTTGAATCATTTTTCCTTAAAATGCAAAAGAAAAAATGATACTCCATTTAGTAAACATGCTTTTATCAGAAAAAAAAATTAAATCAATTATCTTTCAACAGCTATTGCCCTTCTATAACTTTACCTGACATTAATACCCATTTTATTCTATCTTGTATATCTTATCAGATCCTCTAAGGACCTGCCTAAGCTTAGAGACTACATTTCCAATGTTCAAACTATATATTAAAAGGAAATAGGTTTTTATTATCAGTTGGATTTTTAAGGAAAATTGAGGATTTCTTTTCTGTTTAATGACTTTTGCTTCTGGTTGATCCTTAAATCTTTGCTGAAGTCCAGAATCTAAGAGTATTTAATACAGGGCTTGTTCTAGGCCTCGAACATGCATGGTACTCTATAAGAGCAATCTATAAGTACTTTATAAGAATCTATCCTGTGCATGCACTAACCAATGGATTTTTTGATTGTTCTTTATACAGCAACACACAGAAAACTAACAACTAAAAATGCAAGATTTAATTCAAGAATTGCCTATAATTCTTTCAATTATCACATTTTCCCATTTCACATCATCCTGAAGCTTTATCTGCACAGTAATTAAAAACTATTTTCCCCCCTCCATTGACAAGCTTTCAATTTTTGTATGACAACTCTTGTTTTATAATGAGGTGAAAAGATATTACTGGTAAAGAAAAATGGACTTGTCTGCTTGCTAACGACTGTCAAGTATTATACTCCATTGAACATACTGTCTTATTGGGAAGAAAATAGTCATATGGAGTTCCAAATGTGTACTGGCATGTTTATTTTTGTAATACAAACAACCATGAATTTAAGGTGACTTTTTCTGAAATTAAAAAGAGAAAAGACTATTCTTGTCTCAAACACTGGCTATTTCTTCCACTAACTTTGGAGGTTTTTAAGGAGCTGTGAACCAAAATCACAAACATGGAATTATCTTTTTGGCATCTTTACTGCCCAGTTAGGAAAGGGAGGATAAGCTCTGATGAAAGTTATGTCCTGTGTTTTGAAGGCTAAACCTCTAGATTGGCGGTTAAGTGTCCATCTGTGTCAATTATGAAGTACATATGTAGAATCTGGACTGTTTATTTAAACAGTATTTTCTTGGCTTCAAGTGGTGTTAATTTTCTGTTGCTTCCTGCTTCATTTGGTATTTAAAATCTGCATAACTCTCATCTCACACCAGCAACTCCTTTAGATGACCTGGCTTCATTTCTGCAATATTTTTAGACCATTTGTTCACAAAGGATTTTGTGGCTTCTCTAGTTGGCTTAAAAATAATTTAGGTGGTTCCTAAAGTAAAAGGATGAAGGCCAGTTTACAGAATGTTCTGCTACCTGACCTTCATGGTGATAACTTCCACTATGGAAAGACTTTCCATTCTCTGGCGCTTGGAAATGCCTAGCTTTAGTTAGATGCTGATTCATTTCCTGAAGCTCTTTAAATACAGCCAGCTGTGTGTGTGCTGCTGAGGGTCAGTATTATTTAAGCATTGTTTCAGAGACTTCCTGTCCCTGAATTCTGTAAGAGGGAAAAAGTCCTATTTCGCTGTTTGGTATCAGATTTTGGGGTTTTTTTTTTTGGTGTTTTTTTTTTTTTTTTTTTTTTTTCTGTCTTAGGGGTGCACATTTCTCCCTAGGTAAAAACAAGTCCTTGGGGGAAAAGCTTCTGTAAATGACTGATGAGGAGTAGAAAAGGAAGTACAGAATCAAAGCATCTAGTTTTTTAGCCAGTTAAATCCCTCCAAGTGTAGGGCATCAAAGAATCTGAAGTCTATGTATAAGAAATACAGGAAATGAAATGTATTCTTTACATAGTTTCATAAAGAAAAAGATGTTCTCATAAGGAATATTAGAGATTATCTGATTCTGTGAGCCTTAATTTATCCACTGTTACGTTGCCACAGAGTAAGCAGTGACAATGACAGCAATAAAAGAAAAATCCAAGAGCTTTGAGACCTTGTTTCTCTATTTGCTTTCAATAATAATTCAGGCTTCGTGTCAAAATAATGATAAGTATTCCCACAAAGATGAACTATTAGTGATGGGACTTTGTTTCTTAGTTTCTTATCACATCAAAAAGGGTAAGTCTTTAATTATTTTATTAAATATTCATTTTGGTGGCTGTGAAAATATTAAAAACAAAAATATATTATACAAATGGGTTTATAACTTACTCTGTCTCAAGGCAAATCCAGCCATAAACCACATTCCCTCTTGATTAATATCTCAGCAGTGTTTACTACTCTTGAACTGCTAGTACAATGTTTATTCTGTTCATTATACTGTTTCCCGTATCACTGTGGTGTTTATTGTTCTTCTGTGTATTTTTGACCTCTAAAGTTTTATCTGCAGCTCTGCTATTAAATTCACTCTTTCTTTTATTTGAATGTGGATCCATCCTGCTTGTATATTATTGAATTTTTCAAACTTTTAACATAAAATTATCCTAATGTTTATTGGCAACATGAAGTCAGAACAGTTAAAGTATCCCTGGAAAGAGCCTTTGCTCTTGGTGTGATTTGTACAGTACCGGAATGTTGGACCCAGATGGAGTTCATTTGTTTAAAAGGGGAAAAATTATTTTAGCCTGTGAGTTGTCAGGGCTGATTGAGAGGGTTTTAATCTAGGTATGAAGTGGGAATAGATAAAACCAAGCTCACCAGAGATGAACCAAGGGGCAGCATGTCAAGTTTGGGGATAAAATCAATAATCCAACTGAAATGCATCTTCCATTTGCTGACTCTGAATTGTGCTAACCACTGTGGAACACACTCACAGTCTTATGGGACAAGCCAAGAAGTCCTAAGGAAATAAAATCCAACAAGGAAACGCCAGAAGGTTATCTCAAAGGAATTAAGGTGCGTTCCTCTAGGACAGTGACTTGGCCTACGACCCAACTGAAGTGCCTTTAAACCAATGCATGCAGTACAGGCAGCAAACAAAAGCAGCTGGAAGCCAAGGTGCTACTGGAAAGCTGCGTTCTTCTTGCATTACTTAAACTTGGTGGGATGAACCCCATGACAGAAGTGTGGCTTATGATGATTACAGGCTGTTCAGAAGAGATAGGGGAGGGAGGAGAGGCAGAGGGATTGACTTCCCTCTATGTCAAGTGGTGGATTGGGTGTGGAGAGCTCTCCTTGAAGAACAGACACGAGCAAGTTGAAAGCCAGTGCATAAGAAACAGAGATTGAGGCAATGAAGGCAAGTGAGTGGTTGGTATCCACTACAGGCTGCCTGACCAACAAAAGAGAAGTCCACTGCTTAGACCTGGCCTGATTAAAGAACATAGCATACCTCAATATGGAGACTGAAGTTTTAGGGACCTACATCAGTACTTGTCAGTTGAATACATCACTGATATAGATTGACAGGAAGAAAGAAAGAGGGAATAGGCCAGTTTTACAAAGGCAGAGAGAATAAGCCATATAAAGAACTGGTATGGTAATATATTTTTTATATTTTCTAACCTGAGATGGTACCTAAAAGGCAGCCTACATCTTTACTCATTATTTTTTACTCTAATCTCTTAGAGATTTTAGGCATGGAAATAACGCATCTATGACACTTAAATGGTAAAACGACCATTCTTCCATGTGAGTGGTAAAATTGTAGTAAAAAATTATATTGGAAAAGAGGAAAAGAAATGGCAGCAGATTACATTTTTTGTACAAGTCAAGAAGTACATCTATGTTATAGGTATCCAGAAAAAAAACAAACAAATGAGATGTGAGAAACTAGATTTGTATGATTTTTTTTTTTCTGAGCCTAAGACTAATTATTCAATTTCCTATAAACTTGCAAGTTTTTGGTATTTTATGGTCACTTCAATGGCACCCCAGACAGCCTTTACATCAGAGATGTGGGCTGCACCACCACAGGCTCTCCCTGATGAACAAAGAGGTTTTTCTTTCCAGAGAGTCTCAAACTCTTTGTGAACCAAACACATTTGGTCAGGTAACCAGATAGAATGTCATCTGATGTAAATCCATTGAAAGATGTGTAACTGAGTTGGGAAGGGCCACAGCACTAACAATAACAAACAGCTGGTTAACTAGTTTTGCTCCAGATTTCTAGGTAATGTAGAAACTGCCTGGTCCAGACCTGGGAAGAATTCCCAGAAATCATGCAAGGTCCACAGAAGTCCTTCCTTGGCTTAAGTGGTACTTTGTTGAATCCAAGATGTTTCACATGAAAGAAAACAGTTTTTGCTCATCATATCTACTCCCAAATGAGTGAAATCAATATAATTGTATTTTGGAATGCATCTTTATTCCTTTACATTCAGAACTGAATTGCCTTTTTATTTCTTTTGTTCTTATGATTTTAAATATCACTTTTTAAATGCATTTTAGGTAGTATTATTTTATAGTGTTTTCACCTACTTATCTATCAGCTGTAAATACACATTTAGGTGATAGCTGGTAAAGATTCAAACATACGTTTATCCAGATTGGATTTCAACTTCTCTCTCAGTTGGTAACACCTTTTCAGTAGTGACCTCTTCCAGCAGATGTCATTATGTTGTAAGCAACAAACAGAAAGCAGGCAAAGCCTGTACTGCAAAACAGGAGCACCAGAAAATGTTTAGTGCTCTTCATAATTGAATGTGTGTGTAAGGAAGGAGTTGCATAGTAAACAAAAACATTAGGTAATCTCTTATTTTTCACACTCTTGTTCAAAATATATTCAAAACACATTTTCAAACCCTGCAACAACAAAATGACGAACCTTAAAATGCAAAAGTACCTCTATGTTTAAAGTGTGTGTTTGAGCTCCCATTAGGTATCTCATTATTTCCTTATGTTATACATATGAATTAGCTTCAGTATTACTAAAATTTGACATTGCTGAGATGGAGTGCAACTTTTGCTTCCTAATAAACAAATGCTATTAAAGTTTTTCAGACAGAAAGACAATGTAGTCTGACTTTCTTGACTGTGGGAATTACTCAGATTCAGTGAGAATGTCAAGCTTGACAAATTCTGTTATTTCTGAAGTATGATACTCCTCAAGTGCAAGTAACATGGGACATATAGACCAGTACTATTATACCTGAAACTACGGGTCTGAGTTCTCATGTGTGAAGTGGTTCTAATCTACAGTCATGTCCTAATTCAGGAGAGGAAATTTTTTACTGTGGCATGTGTGTAGACTTTTCTGCCCCTCAGTTAGCAGATCTCAGTGATGATTATATGATTTCCCCTCAGAGATGACTATACACTTTCTCTAACAACCAACTGCCCACTGAGCACCCATAATTGCCAAACAAATCAGAGTACATAAAAGTATCCCAAGCCATGAGTACTAAACTTGTATTTCAGCTGCAGTAGTTTGTGGTGAACAAATGATCCTTCACGGGAGGAGACAGGAACATCTAGAAGAGGAGCAATATCAACATGAGGGAATGGGAAGCATGACTGTCATCCAAAATAAAGCCATTGATGCTTGTGAATGTACATCCTGACCCTGCCTTACTGTTACTAGCAATTGTTGAATTGCAGTAGTGCTCTTGGAGGCCAGTCAGAGATTAGTGTTCCCATGGCCAAGTGCATGAAATGAAAACCTGGAGGAAGCTGTGGTCCAAGTGAATAGCTGCTGTGTGTAATAGTGATTTCACAGAATGCTGCAGGCTTTCTGCACAGCAGTTTTTAACTCTCCAAACACAGGGTTATTACAGTCACTTAAAGAATTACAAAGAATTTCTCTATGACACAGGTACATTCAAGACTCTTCACAAACAATAGCACAGTTTATTGAAGCACCCATTTTGTGCAGTATTTTTGAACGCATATTGTAAAGATCAGAAAATCCATTTTATACTGAAAAGCTAAGTTCTATTATCTTAAGAAATAAGTTACTTTTTTACCCCTTTCTTCAATGAAAAATGAAATATACCATTAATTATGAACCCGTGTATAATGGTGTCCTTTTTGTTTCCTTATGTTCTATTTTGGAGACTTGCTGGCTTTTAATGCCAGTGGGAGAAATGTATATGTGTGTGTATATCTATCTATCTATCTATCTATCTATCTATTTATATATATATATATCAGCATATTTTTTTTTTTTACATTCTGATTGTAAAATTTCAAAAGGCTTTAAAATCTTTAATTGCAGGGACACTATCAGTCCTTGAAGTGCCCCTAGGAATTACTTGACCATCAGATACTAATGCATAGTAGAGACTGAGCTGAGCCGGAGGTAAGTAACTCAACAGCAGGAACTATGTGGACTCTTCTCTTGACTTTAACCATCTCTGAAACAGTAACTGAATCTCACATTTTTTTTTACCCATATGAAGACAGAGACATGGTAGCTTAAGCCACACTTCGTGATGATGAAGCAATGGTTTGGATAACCTGCTTGGCTTCAGCTGAAAAAGCCCAAGAGGTGTTCATGTTAGCAGAGAGCATGGCTCAGACCAACTGTGATAACTAACAGCTGAGAAACAGAATTCCTGAAAATTCCTCCCCAAAACAAACAAGCTAGATATAGATAAGGGATTAAAGATGGGCATACAGGCTACACACAAGTGAGGAGCTGCAAGGACAGAATCAGCATGGGCTAACCCACCTGGGGAGAATGCAGTAACAACACCCTTGTTGACATGATCTGCGGATAAAGAGCAGACACTGGCTGACAAAAAATTGTCCATCAGCATTTGCAACATTTCATTTTTTAGTTTTTGTAAGATTCAGGAGGATGATATATTGTATCATCATCCCACACCACTCTTACAAACCTGTTATCAGTCGTGCTCTTCAAGGAGAGAATAAAAAAGCTTTTCAGCCTTTCGTAAGCAGATGACTGCTTTGTTGTTAATGTAGGAATGTGGAAGTGTTAGATCTCTTTTGCTATGCAAAGGGAAGCTTGGGAAAAATTACCAATATAAAGACTCAGCTGAAATCAAGTTATAGATAAATATACAACAGTTTTCAGAGTGGAAAATATTACCAGATAAAGACTACTATTATTCACAGAGGTTTGGAAACCTTTTCTTATGAAATAGAAAGTGTTTATCTGCAATTAAGACCTTCAGACACATGAACAGTCATAAAATTTTGTTCCAGAAGGTCAGCAGCACTGTATTCAATTAATTCTCTCAAACTATGTCTACATTTTTAGAAAGGTACTCTTGACAATGGCTGTGATACCATCAGAGTCAGTGATAGAAAACATTAGCTTTTGGGCCAGTTTTCTTCTTTGTTTCTACATAATACAAAAAAAGTTCCACACATTTTTCCTTCAGCCTTGAAATTATTCCTCTCAAGTCCTTTGTCCCACTTCAAGTTTAAGTAAGCTAAGATATACACTAATTTACACATATCCGTATTAAAATTCACTATAGTGCATCTGTCCAACCTCTTCTCTTTCCCTGCAGTTTTTTTCTCAAGGTCTACCTTCAGACTTGCTTTACCATTAGCATAAGAAAATGACTAACAGAACATGCGTTAACACAATCTTAGCTGACTCAATTTACTGCACACTTAGGGAACCTGCACTGGAGTGTTTTCTGCTTTGAACTTTGTGTTGCTTGTGCTGGTATGTATATTCCACCCATACATGCTGAACATTGTTCCCTCATTAAGAGAAATCATACAACACAGTTCATAGCCAGCAAATAAGAGAGTACTCAGAATAACATAATTGTGTTTTCACAGTGTGGATTTTAAGTCTCATTTGAAATGGATGCGGTGCATACTTAATGTTCCCTGAATTCTAACATGTCTCTAAAAAATTCTTCTTCTCTTTTAATTTTTAGCTGTCATGCATTAGTAAATAAGTGAGAATGCTTGTGCCTTTTCTTTACTGAGATGCATACAAAATGCCTACTCTGACTGCCAATATTGTAAAGTGATTTTCATTGTGTGTTTTACGGAACTGTTAGATATGTTGGATGAAATCATGGTCTCCTTTGAAGTTAAGGAGAGCATTACTGTTGACTTAATGAGACCAAGATTTCTTTTATGTTCAAAGTTAAGCAATGTTATTCACTTTCTTTTTCATTAAAATATACTGCAGAAAGTTAAAAAGTAAATCAGTACTTTCAATGTTGCATCCACAACATCTAAAGGCCTAAAAATGTCAGTAATTCAAAAATCCCCATAAATGGCTTTCAATGCCAGACACAAAGTTGGAATTTTTATGAAGCCAGAAATATATGAAAGTGCTTTTTTCTGGCACCAAGTTTGAGTTGGATTACCAAATCCTTATTTTAAAAGTTCTATAGAATTTATTTAAAATTAAAATCTATCTTTTTTAATAAACTACTTACTTTCATGAAAAAAAAAAGAGGACTTCTGATAAAATATTACACCAAAGGATTAAAAACTAGACAAAAATATCTAGTTCTTTACTAAAGACTATCAGCTTTAGACATTGATTTCTAGGAAGGAAATAAAATGTCTGTAGACTCCTATTATTTATTTGTATGGCACTTCCATAGGGTGTATGAGATTATATATGAGATATAAGGAGCATCCCATATTGAGCTATAGCTGTTGAGAACTAGAATTTATAAATACTTCACCTATAAAACTAGCATTTTAAAAGAAAATACTTCATATTTCAGGATATTTTAGAGGGTATTTGTGTTATAAACATGTTTAGACATCTTCTGAGATCAGTCTTCACATCTCATTTCTGGAATGGACATTGTAAAGCATTTCTTTCAGTAGAAGTGCATCTATTTTTAGGAAGTAGGAGTATGTGGACACCATCACTTCAGACTCATCCTAAATATTGATTAGGCAATTTTTTGATGGAAAACCAGGATTAAGTAGGTTATTGTCCTCTACATGTCTTATTGTGGCTTGGTATCTGTAAGACAAGGTAATGAATGATGTTGAAATAATTACACAAAGCTGGAAGATGGTAAAACAAATATTTGACTCTTCAATACAATTACTAAATGGGTATTACAAAAGCACTAGAAATCTAGCCATCTGATGCTTGGTAAGAAAAATCTACAATAGCTAATCTGAGAACCCTGAAGGCTTAAAATGTCTGCTGACATCTAGCAAACACATCACCACAGTCAAATAGACAACTTCCAGGATTCTTTGGCCAGTTGCTTCTGTAAAGGCACTATCAGGAGCAGATAGGACCTCAGAGCTCAGGACCAGTCCATAGGCAGCAATAACTGGGCTGGAATATTTTGCTTGAATGCTTTTTAAGCTCTTTCTGTCAGTTATTCTATGTTCAAAGGATCAACCAATATTCCCAGTTAAGATGAATTTTAGATAAAATATAATATACAACGAATGCGTCCAAGAAGGAGGAGGAATGGAAGTCTAAATGCCTCTTCATCTTGCATTGGCTCTAAGACAGAAAAATATTTCAGTTCCTGTGTCACCCAAAAATCAAAAATGGTAAAAAGATTGATACTATATTATCAATACGCAAAAGCATTGATTTTAAATGTTAATTTAAAATGTACCAAACACAGATACTTACTCTTTGTCTTTACTTGATGCCACATCACTTTTCCCCATTTACACTCTGTCTATTTGCACTGTGAATTACACACAACAGTAATGGAGAAATGTCCACCTATATATGTTAATGTATAATCAAGGTACATCTCACTTGTTAAAAGCAAGTTAAATGGAATCCTACATCCAGCCCAGAAATAAAGCTTTTAACTTTAGAGTTGCAGCTATGGATACATGTGTTTCCTTCCTATTTTTCTTCTCTTTCTCTGAAACCGAGTCTTTCTAGTTAATTTTTTTTTTTAAAGTCATCTCACAAATTCTGGCTTCTGTATTTAAAACAAGAAGTGAATATTCTGACAGTTTGTTTTCCTAAACATCTATCTGTGAGAACCCTGGAGCCATGTACTGTATTATGGGCGACCAGAATAATACCATAATGACTTCCAAACAGCATTCAAGTTGCTTTACTTATTCTAATAAGAAAGAACAAAAGATTTTTAAAAGGTGGATGTGCCTGACATTATCATGGTCCCTTACATGGAGATACAGAGAATGGGAATAGCTACAATCAACTCATCATGAAAGAAACTCACTCTGCAGTACACAGAGTATGGAGTATTTGTTCAGTATGCAGCAGGATAATGAAGCAGTGAGAGACAGAGATTATGCTTTCAGCTTTATTCATATTATGCATAAGAATTCCGAATTCTCTCTTTGGAGGATAAGCATCCTAAATCACCTGTAAAACATTTGCCTTATCTTTCAACATTAAAGCAGTAGTGAAGTACTGCTGAGTTCTAAGAAAAAAATTAACTCGCTAAGATAATCAGTTTAACATGTTGCAAGTCTTCCAGTGAAATGTTAACTTTTGATACACAGAAGTGCTTGTGAGCACTTAGGCCTAGAAAAGCAAACCCACAGGCCCCTCCTTGCACCAATTTTTTTTTTTTTTAACTGAGTAGAAAATATGTATAAGAAAATGCAACTAAATATACTTCTGACAGCTCAAATGATACATAAATATAAGGGCTGACAAGGGTTGGTTTGTCATTGTAGTTCACTTCGATCAACTCTACATGGTTCTGTAGGACAATGAAATTCAATGCACTTATAATTTCCAAAAAAGTGAGCTCAGATTCTTTTAAAAGCATTTCTATGTGAAAACGGATCATTTACATGCCAAAAGCACTTTTAATGTGACATATTTAGCACATGTATTATTGAGAACGAAAGCTGCTTGAACTTCGTGAATTTTAAAGTCTATAAAATGGCACCCTGCTGAGCAGAAAGGTAGCTGTTCAGTGAATTTCCCAGTTATGTGATTATTTTGAATAATAGACTTGTATATAACTTTTTTTATGAAATTAAAGGTATGACATTTGCTTTAGTTCAGTCCTGTAAATTTCACTTTAGAACAGAAAGAATGGGCTGATGTATGAATTTGTTGATCCTCCAAGCAATTTTGCTGATTTTTTTAAAGAGCAGTTTTATGTTTCATCTATTGAGTAACACATCAAACAGTTATCTTAGTAGATTTAATAAGCATTCATGTATATCTTAACACATATGAGGAGCAGTTAGGAACCTCAAAAATAAAAATATTGTGTTTTGCTTTGGTTGTCTAGGACTCACCCAGGCTCTGATGCAAGATGATGACTAGTTTGATGAAAAGTCCTAACACTTAGGAAGCATAATTAAGAGAAGCATCTGGAAGTATAGAAGCATAACAGATTCATTTAATTTGGCTCAGTACTCTTTGACTTGATTAAATACACCGTATACTTCACTGCCATGGAATTGCACAGTGCTACCTGCTCCCAGACAAAGAGGAACCAGCAGAACAATAAGTCTTATCCTGGATTTTTGATTTTATTTTTTTCCCCCATCAGTAGCAGCATGAAACGCTTGAAAACATAAAATATATAACAAAAAACATCCACGCATGACAAATATATAAATAATCACTATTTCTTTTCTGAATAGGCTATGGAGAAAGGATGACGGTTACAATTTTAGCATATGACCTAACTTCAGATGAAAAACACTGTCCCCAAAACTGGTACTCTATCTGCTTACATTGCTGTCCCACTGGCCACTGGTAAGAATTTACCCAACACACAGAAATGATGAGCTATGGTACTTACGTCGCTGGATTCCAAAAAGGATCACAATGACTAGCTATAGAAAGTCACAGCACACAGCCCTGTGCTAAAGCTAACGAGTGAACAGACCATTTCAAGTTATACGCAGCCTTAAGTACTTTGTGAATTCAGGTCTATGAAACTGAATCCAGAGCATAAAATGGGCATTTGGGAAGGATATTCATGACATTTTCTGACTGCAAGTTGCTTGTTCACACTAGGTATATAGCAATCCACAAAAAAGGGGTTTGCAAAGAGTGCGGAAAATCCTTTCTTTCACGGATCACTGTACTTTTAACTTAAACTCCCATACCAAGAAAACCCAACAAAATAAAACACCAAAACCCCCCAAACCACTGTAAATTGACTCTGTGTGGAGAGATTGAGGCAGAGAGCAAGTCCCCCATGATTTCTAAAATCCCTCATCCCTCAATATCAGAAAATCTGCTCTCTTGGTACATAGTGCAAGTATTTCTAGCACTTTTAAATAACTCATGAGCTAGGAAAGAGAATAGTGGCACTATCCCCAAAAAGAACATTTAAATAATAATGTCTCCCCCTTCCTTTTTTATTTAAAAAGATGCTTTCAGGAAAGATATTCAGAGGTATAAGATCAAAATGAGACTATTTCATATTACATGCGATCCTGTCCGTAACTTGATCACTTCTTGCTCTGCTGCGTTTCAATCCTTTTGTTGGTGGGAGTGAGGAATTATATTTACTTTTGACTTCAAATCCAATTTAAAACCAGATTGCTACGGCAAGCACAACAGAAAACTAGAAAGGTAGATTCAGGCACTAAATGAATCCAGTGGTTTACCTCAAAGGGAATGAAACTCTGCTAGGGAAGATAATTGCCTGAAAAATTTCAGGGAATTCAGGGCTCTGAATAACAGATAGTACTCTTTTGGCTTAATGTGTCTCTGGAAAGGGCAAAGGACTCACATGGAGAATGGGATAGGTCACTTTCTAAATAAATATCCACAGCAGTATGGCGGCACGGTTTCTCTTAGTTTATAGCCTAGAATGATGAGTTACAAATTAAATAAAAAAATATCAATTTTTCTTCCTTGACTTATTTTCAAGTGTGTCATTAAAAAAAAAGTATATTTTCAAAATGCCATACATGAGGCAGTAAAACAAAGACAAGAGCTTAAAACTGTTCCCTATTCATTTATGAAACATAATGTTTTGAAGGTTTTCTCAGATCACCCCCTGTTCTTCATCTCCTGTAGTAATCCAACAGTTACTAATCAGACAAATATGTTGGGGTGGGGGGGGAAAGGTTGCTTTTAGCAGACAGGCGGCAAGGTTTTAATTTGTAGCTGATAATTTGCTACTGGAAGCTTACCCTGATTAGTCTTCTTATGGCACTAACAGTTTTTGAGGTAGTGTGAATTACCTACTGTGTATGTTTTTACCACCCATTCAGGGATGAAAATGAGTTACAACCTAGGCCTCAATTAAAGCTTGAAATAAGAAAACCTAAAACTTCTTTTATGTCCTCACTTCTAAAGAATAGAATTAGTTGCTTCTGATATTATTGGAATTGTAATTCACACTCCTGAAAATCCAGCAATGGATCTTTCAACCCTTTACAATGAAGCACATTTCAGCTGTTACCCAATTATGCTGCCTTTGCTCCAAGTCAAATCATCATCCAACAGCTGAGAATTGAAACAGACTCCATTTGTGAAAATGAACGGTGTATTTATCTGGAATGCAGAATGTTTTTAAGTGTTACTCTAGCTGTCATGTAGAAATTAGGATGTTATTGCTTGTTCTATTAATTCTCATTTCTGGGAAACAGATTTATAGCTTGGTCTCATCAGAACTATATGGTAGGTTTTTTGGTCTACATTATATGCAAACCATGCCATAGGCATTACAACAAGCAATATATTGCCTATGATTTTAAGCATCTGGCTTAAAATAAAAAAGTCATCATGAGAGTAATTATTTTTCAAAGAGGAATCCATGTTGCCCTTTTTGTACATTGGTGCTTAGTAGTCTGCCCATCTAAGCTGACTTTCCCACAGGTTGATGGAAACTAAACGGAACCAATAAATACAAATTACAGAAAACAGTAATCCCCTTACCTAGGTTTCCCCACTGTCTCTTAACAAGAATTGTTAAGCTATTGTTTGGGGCTTGTTTTAATAAATAACCATATACAAACATCCTTCATTTTTACCCAGGAGTGTAAAATGGCAATTTTCTCTGTCTGCCACAATAGTGTGGAATCTTATTTTAGGTTTCATTAATAATATTTTTAAGGAATGGAATATGAGAGAAACTCTAATGTTGAATATCATTGCAAGTATTTTATTCAGTCACTATTCACAGGCTCCTATAGATGATGCTTAACAATAAGCAATAATGCCCCAGGCAGGGGTGGAGGATAATAGCTAGGAGATAGGACATTCTTCATGAAAAGGAAAAAAATTTACAATCACCTGGAGTAATGGGGAACATTCTGATCTACCAAAACCACAAAATATTTATTTAAGTGGTTACCCTCTGAAAAAAAGTGAAGTTATTACTTCTCAGCTAACATCAGCCACTCTAGTGAGATTAAAACTAGCTGAAGAAGCCTGTCTGTTGTGAAATAAATTCTCTGACCACCTCTTTGATTTTACTTTTAAAAGTCAGAGAAGCCACATGCAGGCAAAGCAAAACTACCAGACTGATGTGTGACCATTGTCAATCTAGGCACTGTGTTAAAGTGTTATTTTTTCTCTACAGTAGTTTTAAGGAATCCTACACAGACTACATAGAAACCTATTGGGTTTAATCCCTGTTAAATTAAATAAGTCTTTTCCAGGCAGAAAAAGTACCCAATATAGATTTCTCTTTCTCCTCTACATCCATTACAATTTCTGCTTATTATTCTCTGGTTTTGTGGTAAAAGGACTTATTTAGACTTCCTTTGTCTTTTACCCCTCATTACCCTTTCATAGCAGGTTTTGTCATGCAGTCACTGTCAAGATCTTTTTTTTTATTATAAAAGTGACATTTAGAATAATGAACTTAATCTAATTCCATTTTTGTCATACAAAGGTCCAGATTCTCAGCTGCTATAAACTTGTGCATCCTCTCTGAATCCAGTGCCTCTGACTTTATCTAAAAAAGGCTACCAGGTGCAAAAACTTCTGCCAAAATATTAAAATGATATGGGGATTTTGTCCTAGATTCATTAGACCTTACTTTAGACATCTAATTTAAGTGCTCTCAGCTAAATGCAATGCTTCAGGCATGAAGGGAATATCCATAAATTGCCCAACACCAGGAAAAAATTATGACCTTTTCTGTTTGTTTTTTCAAAGTTGAGGTCACAGCTCTGTAGCCACCAAGCTTCTCCAAAAGAAGAGAAAAGTCCTCTGTGGCTAGTAAGGATGCTGCCTTTGTCTGCTATTGCTGCAGAAATACTGTGATAATGCATCATTGCCGCAGATTACATGACATGGCTACCGTGATGGAATTGCCTGGGCCAGAAAGCATTAAAGGGATGTAAAAATGGGACTTGGCTTGAACTATTCACTATGTATAATCAGTGCAACCCAGAGCTTCATATTAGCCCTAAAGAAGCAGCTGATTTATGCTACCCACTTTCTCATCTTTAGCTATTTTTAAATTTAAATTAATATCTGGTTACCGATTATTTTCAATATGTTAATTTTGACTCTTACAGTGTATTCTTCAGTGTGACCGGTCATCGAAGTTAGTTTTTTCTTCTGCAATCTCCTTTTGATGACTCAGATATTTTGGACATAAAACTGGCTGGCAAGTTATGAACAGTGAACCACAGAGAGGTATGGAGGTTCATACCCTCATTTTCCCCGTACAAATGGAGTTATTCATAACATTCTCTCCCATTTGTGTCTCCTTTATACCATGTTCACCACAGTAGCCCCTGAATGGGTATTAAGTGTGTATTAAGGCACACAAAACATATTTATTCCATGCTTATTTTGCACTGCTTACAAGAAAGGAAAATCATGTAAATTTTTAAGCAGTGAAGTGTTTTGTATTTTTTATTATTTTTCAAAACTTGCAGATAAAAGGACCTAGTATATGTGAATTTAACAGTTTCGTAATTGTTTTAGATTTTAATTGCATCTTCAGATGCATTCAGTATTCAGACCATTCTCACCAAAAAATCTTTATGATCTTGTATACACATTTCAACAGCAACACAATCCGGACGGTTCAAAAGTAATTTTATATTATACAAGTAACCTTTCCTTTTTTTACTAGGGCATAGTTAGACTTGCTCCTATAGATTTGGAAATAGAAATTGCTGAAGAATATAGTATATCTGAAAGAAAAGAACTTATTTTTTATGTTAAAAAGGTTGATTAAAAAATATAGATCTGCCTTAGAATAAAGTGTTACTAGAATAAAGAAAATTATAGAATTACTAGAAAAATCAGGATGCCTCAGACCCTTATTCCCATTCACAAGAGCATATGGAATGCACCAGTACCTTGTACCAGGCACCCAAGAGACTGAGTGTCAGTCTAAGAGTATAATTTTTTATAAGTACTGAATATTGGGTCCTGCCACACAGAAACTTGGTAACCACAACAATAAGCAACTGCCTTGTGCAACACAAAATCCAGTTTGTACAGTGCTTTGAAACGTCACGACATTTCAAAGTAGTTTACCAGATATATACAATAATTGAATAATACAGTCTGCAGCTCCAAGCTAATGACGGTAAGCAAAGGGAAAACAAGTGAGTCTTCTCTACTACCAAGGTAGGGAATCTTTCTGTTCCTTAATCTTTTCCTCTCCTGGGGCTGTCAATTGTGCAAAATGGTTTGAAATTATGGATTTTTTTTTCTCACGGACTACAATTTGCTCAGGGACTATTCAAGTAAACAAAGTCATTCAATTTATGTTCTGGTTGCCTCTTTCCCTACTATATTTACAATGCATTTTCTGTAATTGTTACAATATTGATCAAGGAGTGTATTGTAAATATTCTATAGAGTGGTGGTGAGCTCTAGGTGCGGAAAAAGTCAGATGATGTCAGTCCACATCTATTTTACACACAGAGACCTGTGCAATATTTTTACTTTGATCAAATCACACTCTTCATCCATTTTACATTCCATTTGCATTTTGATCCATTCTGCAAAAAAAAAACCCAACAAAGCCTACAACCTGACAAATACCATGAGCTAAATAAAACTGGAGTTGTGGTGCTATTGAAGTCAATCAGCATGTCAGTGCTGCAAGCACCCACCCTACTTTGAAAGTCATAATGTATATAGTTTCCAAAGAGTATAAAAGAAATTCCTTTTGAAATAAAATTTAAACCAAAGTAGACTCTTTTAAAGCCCATGTTCCATTCTACCATATTAACACGGAACAGAAAGACAAAAAAAGAGAGAAAATCAATACCCAGCAAATATGGCATTTACCTTTAATACTCTGTAGGTTATCCATGATGGTGACGACTTGCCATGTGCATTTCCCTTTATATTACCTTCTACAACTCTTTATGGAAGCTATTTCAGCTAAAAACACTGTTAACTTCATGTCTCTTACCAAGCAGCCCTGAAGAGAAGAACATTTAAATTACAGCATGGCTTCCTTGATAGGCACATTAGCATTTGGCAGGGATCCCCAGAGCAGCGTGGTGGGGTGAGCACTCTGTCATCTACTGTTACATTTCCAGGTTTGCCTGCAGATTTGGGGGCTTCACGTGAGTTCAGTTACTGCCCTTAGTAACACGACAAGCAAGCAGAGTTGTGTTAACCCGAGCTTTATTAGACATGCTCAGGAGCCCATAATCTGTGCTGTAACTCTGCAGCCTGTCCCTCAGCAGCACACCAGCCACTTGGAGTTCCCTTTTCTGTTCCATCTCCTGTTGAAACCTGAGGCTTTCTCTCACTCCAGTGTGGTAAGTTACTCAGTGTGGTAAGTGCTGGTTTGGAAACTGTAGAACTATGTTTTTCCACAAACCAGAAGTAGACTTTTTAACTTTCTAACATGCCAAGGTGTGAGAACCCCATGTCACATAAGTAGGGTAGATATGAACAACAGTTTCATGAGGAGGGGCATCCTTATGCCCTATTCATTAATGCAATTGTAGAAGAGCTACTACACCCAAATATATAGGGAAAATGACTCTTAATGCTGTGTCAGCCCAGGGCATGACTAAAAAACACAGGCCCAGGGTACAACACAGGCCATTTGCTCTCTCCTGTCCAGCATCACATCCTGCACCAGATACAGGAAGAAGGCAAGGAGACTCTGGAGTCCTGTTTACAGTCTGCAATATGAGATGATGAAGAAAATGTGAAGCAGGGAGATTGAGATATGACAAATCCAGTAGTAACCGTCTAGTAGAGCTTATGACATACAGGTCTGTCATTTTTTGGCACTGTTATTCCACTTTATGCATTCCTACATATACAGTGATACGGTGAATGAAGACAATAGTGAAAGATGAGGATTCTGTTCATTGACTGACTCTATTAATTGTAAAAACCCACAACCTTTGGGTACCAATCAGCATTCTACTACTGCTTCACAACTGAAGTGCAGAGAGTGAAAATTCATGGTTACACACAAAAATCAGAAAAAAAAAATTCTTGTTTCTCAACACTGCAATGTCTGTGCACTGACAGAGTCTGTAAGGGTGGAAGGTTGCACATCCAACCTCAAACCTGAGAAAAGGGAAATGGACAAACTCAGAATAATAGAACTTACTCTGCCTTGTCACCAACCTCAACATCAGTCAGGGTACATCACACTTTAAAAAAGCACCAATGGGATGAAGTGAAAGCAGTTCAGCTCCTTTGCTGCTACAGATCGAGTCAGAGTCAAACTCTTTTAGAGAAAGGCTGCTAATTAGGTGAATTATATGTGGAGGCCTTGTGATGTAGATTACTGTCCATGAAGGACTGGATTGAAAACAATGAGCTCATTGAATATTCGTATGCAGAATCATAAAATCATAATATGGCTTGGGTTGCAAGAGACTTTAAAGATCATCTTGTTCCAACCCCTGCCATGCTTAGGGGCACGTTTCACTAGGCACCTTTCACTTAGAGCCTCACAGCCTCATCCAACCTGACATTGAACAGATTATGTGATAAACCTTGCTATAAATTATCTAAACTTTCACCAAAACTGAATGATACCAAACAATGCAGTAGTTGTATTTTAGATAACTGGACTCTGGGTCTGAGTTTGTAGCTATTTCTTACACTGAAACCTGAATTCCATTTCTGATTCTTACAGTGTTTTGTAGATACGCTCAGCAACTAAGCAACAGCACTCTAAAATGAGCCAGAGTTTTCTTTTACTTTAAGCAACTGAGTCTCTTTCGGCACAATTATTCACCAGCTCTTAATTCACCTCTTCCCACAAATATGGAGAAGTTCTTGTAGTTGGCCTGATCTGATTTATGGGGAAAATAATTTTCTGTCTACTGTGAAATTAGCAGTCTTTTCTTTGTATTTCTGCCCTTATAGCACTCATACTGCACTAAAAGAATATCCTACTTGCAACATCAACCACAGTAGTCAGAGACAGCATAAGTTGAATATGGTTATGTTTGTTGTAGATAAGGTTGTCCCCTTGTCTATGGATCCACCTGTGTCTTTGCCAAAAAATCTGTTAAGTCTGTCAAGCGTGGGCCAAGTGTGGGCAAACTGTCTCTACTTCCCAGGCTGATTTGGAAAATTTTTCTGCAGAACCCTTCATTCCTATATCAACACTTGTTTTACCTTCTCTCTGGGGTATTCCAAACAATAATTTATGGAATGTCTTTTTTGTTGTTGTTGTTGTTGTTGTTGTTGTTTGTTTTTTTTTTTTTTTTTTTTTTTTTTTTGTGTGTGTGTGTTTGTGTGTGTGTGTGTGTGTGTGAGTGTATGAATAGTGACAAAAGTCCCATTTAACTCTCCATGATCTGAGGCAGTGAAAATTGCTTTTCCATAGATTTCTCTATGGTTGACTCTACTAACAACAAAAGTGCAAAAGTGCAAATCTCAGCTGTACCAGGTTCAGTAAATGGGCATCTCTTCCAAATGTGTTTTCTGGTGTCTTTTAAGATGTGAATTATCAGAGAATCCTTCTTCTTCACTTGGGATCTCAAATACATTTTTAAATTTTATTTGGTATCTTATCCAATAGATATGGTGTATAAAATTCAGTGGAAATCAGAAACTGTTTTCTGAAACAATTAGCAGAGGACATTGATAAAAATTTGGAAAAAAATGGAGACAAATCTGTTTTCAAAAGGAAACAAGGCCTGAGACATTTACACTAGTGTTACAAACATGAAGAACAGATATTGCATTGCTGATAGATATAGATATAGATATACATATAGTAGATATAGATATAAATATAGATGATATAGATATAGATACCAAATATAGATAGACAATATAGATATAAAACCAAATAAACTTTGTCCATTAAACAGCTTTATCCAGTAATCAGTAAAGTTTAAGGCAGGGTAAGCTATGCGGTTAAGTGGACTGACCAGCAGACAGGTCCCACAGGTGGTTTTCAGCAAAGAATTGCCAGAAAATGAGGGTGTGTCTAGTATGAGAAACTGACACTGGGCTTGACCTTATTTAAAATTTGCATCCACCATATGGCAGTAAATAACCTGTCAAGGTTGATAAAAGTGGCAGGTAACACAGAGATCAGGAAAGCCATGGTGAGCAGTCAAGTATTCTGGGTCCATCCATGCAAAATGTCAGCTTAACAAAATGCAAACTTATACACTGAAGAACAAGAAATGAATATTCATAACAAGAAAATCACTGCATGCAGGAAAACAGTGCCTTAATGGGACTGGAGGTCACCACAGAAAAGTATCTTATCATGAGCTTCCTGACTGTGCAGAAAGGCTTCCAAGGCAACTGGCTGGCACCTCCTTAGTGCTCCCAGAACACAACTTCAACAGGCCTCATCACCACATGCAATGGTGGAACATGTGTTGTACCTAGAATGGTACAGGCTCTCAGCTCAACTCAGCCACCTACACTGAAGATGATAAAGGAAATGGAACCATAATTGAATTTCTGTGCACAATTTTGTATGTGAGAATGAACAAAGGAGCTTAGTGGCAGAACACATTAGTATGGTATCCATCCGTTGTTTGAGAAATACTGCAGCATAAACCACGTCACATTGAAACTGGATTTTGATGTCGTTTTTAGCTCTAATTTTCCCATATGAAAGGCCCAGGAATATGAACAGTGATGGTATCATAGGTCACAAGCTGTGTGCTTTTAGGGGATCCATCTTGCAACATCTGCCTATAACCAATCCTACAGTTTTTGTAAACAGTGCATTGAGAAGCAGTATTTTCTAAACTATGAAGAAAACTCTTAACAGGCAAATCTGAGGTTTGTCATGGTAATGGCAAGCACAATTTTGTCACTCTACAGCAAAACATTTCTTTTTTAAAATTAAAAATAAGACTTTACGACTTTTAAAAATGTATTTTTGTACCCAGATAATACAAAACCCGTAACATGACACTGTACCAATGTACTAACGTAACCATATTTTTAAGAAACTGGGGTCAGCTCCTAGAGCCAGGCAGTGCACAGAGCCACGAGATCCATCCATGGCTGGCCACTTCTAGGCAAAAGCACCTGGCATTGTGCAGCATGAATAAAGGCATTTTAGGGACGCACATGGACAGAAGATCAACTATGGTATATGGAAATGCCTCAAAAACCATTTTTATTTCTCTGAACTATTGTAGTGGCCTGGGGGGTTTAGAAGCACAGTAATGACTATTGAGAGCTGTCCACTATGCTGCAAAGTATGCAGCCTAGGAGTGGAGTATTTAGATCAGATGAAAAATAAATAAAATAAATAAATAATAAAATAAGTGCATTGACTGGGAAAACGGAAAGGTAAGGTTGTGTATCACACAGAGAACCAGGCAGGTGGCTCAGAAATGTCTGACACGTGCTTCTAATTGGAATTAACTTCTAAAAGGAGCCTTTCCAGCAGGTCCACAGACTAAGAACTGTCACATTATTGGATGATGACGTAAACCATATAGTATCTCAGATTTCTTATTGAACAGTGCTTGAGCAGATGTACAACCAGATCGTCTTGAAAAAAGGCTGTAGAAGTAAGAAGGTTCAAAAATGTGTGATTTTTATATTTATTATTCTGCATGCATAAGCACCCATCTATTTAATGCACTCTTTCAAGTTCACAGAAACATACTCAAAGGTATGTAGTGTTTGCTCTGCCATATACCTGTGCTAAAGCCATGTCCACCAGTTTCCTTAAAGCAGCTTAATTTTAGACTTGTATTTAAATTGTGAAAGACTTTAACATTAAAAAAAATGCTGGTTATGCAGGTGATATTTCCTTTTAGATTTAGATTTAGATTTATATTAGACATTCATCATATACAGCATTGAAAAAGGAGCTCAGGCTGTGTTTTGCACTGGAGTTAAGAAAGGAAGGAGGGAACACAATAAACCAGAAACTTGCAACTTGTTTCCCTGTGGGCAAAATTTGGTTTATATATTTAAACAGACTTATAAATCTGGTAAAATTAACATAACATTAAATGATAAAATGGTATCATTTATCAAAAAATATTGTAACACAATTGTAAAAACATTTTAAAAATCAACAGAAATACAAAAATTTAACTAGCTCTCTTTCTAGTTTGATATTAATTACATGAAGCAAAAAAAGGAAGAAATTTATACAATAATTTATATATTTCCTCATCTATTCTTTCCAAGACCATTTTATTTTTAGATGTAATTTTTTGAACTGCTTTTATGCTCGCGCAACCACAGGCAACTGCCACTCATCAGATAAAAACACCCCATTTCCACAACTCCCTAAACCACAAGGGCAAAGACTCGAGTGCTGTAATTTCAGAGTAGCAGGCCAGGCACACACTTTTCTACAATGGGAGGATAAAGGGTTTTGTGCGATCTGAGGCATCACCAGGCTAACTGGAAACAGTACCTAAAAGCTTGAAGATACTGAACACAGCAATACATTGTGCTAGAGAGTTGGAAAAGTAGCTGTATGTAAATTCTTTTACTACCTTTCTCCCTGTAGTAACAGCAACCACCTGCCTGTGGCAAATATAAACAAACTATGAAAGAATACAGAATCTGCATGTCTGCTTGTTTTCCTCAAGACAAGTTATAAGGGTGTACTGTGGCCTGCAAAAGAAGAGAAGCAGTTCAAAGGCTAAATGCAGCTGAAATGGTGGCTACAGGTCTGTGTGCAATTGCTCTGTGACATTTCTGCAGTAATTACCATCCATCTGTTTTAGGCAGACACCCCTCTCCCTGCTTTTGCATTCAGACACTCCATTTGCATGCGTGCTTATGGTCATTCCGATTGTAAATGTAGTGGGGAAATCAACCTCAGGCCTTGAGGTTTTTTTCTTTAAGAGTGGTTCACGTTCATGAGAACAGAGATAGTGTTACCAGTCCAAAATTTTGCTGTTCAAAAATGTCAATATATTTCCTGATAATTATTTGGTTTCTAAATATTCAGAAGTGAAGGAAAGGAGGAGGAGAGAAGAGCTGTAAGCAAGTGTAAATACATGTTTGAATGAGCAGGCAGAGCTTAGGATAAGAAATAGAGTGACAATATTGTGATTTACAGATTAAACATTCCAGCCAAAATCTGGGTATGAAAGCAAGATACAACACTGTTCCAAATAACAGCATAGCTCTTCAGCTGATGCAATTCAGCAAAGCTCCACTGGAAACAATGAAGCTACACTGATTTACTCTGGCTTGAGATCTTGCTCAATATGTTTATAGCTTAATGGCTCAATATTAATCTAAAAATCAGAAAAATAACAACTTGTCATTTCTTTAACCCCAGCATGATGGAAGGTTAAACTAAATACAGAAAGCCCATAACAAATAGCAGGGACATTCTAAGGTCACCAAATGAAGGCTGTCGTTTTTGTATTCAGGCCAGTGATAAAAGAGTTTTTAAATGTTTGGACATTCAATCTATGTAGTGCCACAACCTGAACATACCCCTTTGCCAAACACAGGCTCACTAAATCCTCTTGGAATGTTGTTTACCTCTGAATAAATCAAATTTGACAGAGTAGGTTAACTTTACAGATTCATTTTTCAATCACAAATGATTGATTTTTTTACAGAAAGCAAGCTACAAAATTCTTACTGCATAACCGACTATTGGAAGTCATATTGTTCTTGGGTGTCATATGAAATCCAGGCAATTTTTCAAGGACTTTGTTTCATAGCTATTCACGCTTTCTGTGAGAACACAGCAGTGAGTGTACCTGAAACAAGGATCACCCAGCAGAGATAATTTATCAATTATTTTAAGCTGATGTCTCTCTCTCAGAGGCTGAACATGTTATACTGTGCATTTTACAACACTGGTCCAGTGTTAAAATCCTAAATCCATTATCTAGGCTTATGTCACACAACAATAAAGAACAGGCTACTGATGAAAACTGAATAAAAGCTGAAATATAGGAAGGTTTATTGTTAGCTGATTAAAAACAAATCATAACAGAAAATAGGAAAGGGAGTTAGAAGTAATTTCTATTATTTGATTTTAAAATATAATACGTTGAAAGGCCAGAAGTAATACAAAAAAACCCCCGTTCATGTTAAAAATTGTATGCATTTCTTGTTCCCTTAATTAAAAAATAAATATGCACATAAAATTTAATGCCAGCAACAATATTCATACATTGCATTGCTTGTTTTTCCAACTGAATACGCTATTTTGGTTAGTATCTGTTTAATTATTATATGTAGTACTGCTTGAGGCTATCTGATATGGGTGTCTATGGAAAAATGACTGTAATTCACTTTTATTATTATAATGACCTTGGTCTGTGACAGGACTGAATTAAATATCAGTGAGAATTTACACAATTCACTGTGCTCAGGTTTATACCACTTAACATTCAGTGTTTAACTGGAGCACCTAAGTTAGGTGGATGGATTTAGATGTACATTTGTCTTGAGGCTCTGTCAGTGAATATGGAGAAACACTGCCGAAAGGCAGTTCAGATCTCAAATGAACAGAATTACACTTTGGGGTGCCTCCTGCCTCCATTTACTTTAGAGGTATCCTAGGGTAAGTGTCTCCACACTCAGTGCATCAACTGAATGCTCAACATTTATCTAGGGTGTGTATTATACATGTGTTCTGTGGAAACACATACTTTCAGATTGTTAATATTCAATATTATTTTAGAAAAATAATATTTCCTGAGAACAAAGACAACCACCAGTTTGAATAAATAAATACATCAAGTGTCCAAATCACTGCCTTACACTGATCTTTTTGGTGTTTCTTTGGAAAGCAGTCTATAAGAGCTTGAAAATCAACTGTTTCTCAAGAAACAGCAACTAATTTCTACAGTCTTATACATCTGGTCGTTCACAAATTTAAGTTTTATTCTTTTTCATTGTAGTCTAAAGATATTGTTCTAATAATCCCAGATACTCTCATTATAGATGGGCAAATAGCTTTTTCGATGACTTTACTTTTCCTATTCATATTTTACTGCCAGACTATTAAGCATTTTATTTGAGGAATTGACTTTGGTGGGGTATAGGCAAGACTCGTAACTATTGAATGCTCAGAAGCTGTTCTTCATTCAGTACAGCTAGGGTGTGGAATAGTTACTTTAGATCCTAGGTATAAATCCCACTGACATCAAGTGAAGTATCTCCCTTGACTTTCAGCAACCATGTCTCCCTGAGTAACCTGTTGGCTCTTGGTTGTAAGTGTTGTCAGGTTTAGAAACTGAACCAAAACATTTGCTACTCCCTGTACATGTTGTTTCCCCTGCACTACTGCTTTAAGTGCCAACTCCTTCATTCTTGTTATTTTTAAAGGAAATCAAATTCCTGATTAGTGTTTTGAAAGTGGAGGCCTGGGCACCTATCTAGAGGAAATAGAATCATGCATCATATATATTTCTATATCCTAATGATAGACAGACTCACTTTGGTACTCTCTTGCCTTTCTAGAAAGGTTACCTGTAGAGTTCTTTCTGAGGAACAGCCTAAAAGAAGAAAGTAGGAGGATCCTAAATGTGAAGTATAAAATGAAAACAAATTATAATGTTTTAACACAATATACATATTTAGCAGAAAAAGAAAATCACATAACCAAGAATAGTCTCTTCCACTTTAGAATCCAAAATGTCAAACCTGTATTATTCAACTAGTGCTACAAAACCAAATTAATTCCAGCACACGTTTAATTTTAATGGCCAAGTAAAGAAATTGGAAAATGAGCAGTTTCTAATAAGACTATCTTAACTAAAGCATAAAGGACATTGCTGCTAAACAGATATTAGGCCTCAATCAGGATTTTTTTTTTCAATTTAACCCTGGCATGTTCTACAATAGCAGGCTTACCATGAATGAAGAATAATGGAACTGTGAAACAAGCAGATATTGATTCAAAATTTGGATTTCAGAATTTGACATGAAATATTTTAGAGCACATAATTCACATCTGACACTTTGGAAGTCAAGTTCTGCTAACTAAAGCTATTTTCACTTTAAATATCTAGTTAGGATTTCCATCACTTCTATTCTAGATATTTTAATCCAGTGTTCAATCATGGCTGAAAAATTTTCTCTCTGGTTTATTTTTATGCGAGGATAAGGCAACAAATAAGCAAGCAGAGCATGACTCTCAAAATTATATACCAGTTCTAGACCCCATGGTTCTTAACTGGATCTAGAGCTGGAGATTTGGACAGACATTTTTTTCTCGTTTTAACAGTTCTCCCTCCACACTACTATACTGCAAGAAGAAAGCAAAAAATTTTGAAGGATTTTGGTGGAAATAAAGACAAAACCACAATGAAACAAGAACAATGAGGAATAGATCATGACATTCCAAATATCAGTAGGAGTGTCCATTACATCCATGTAGGTATGGGAGTTACTTGTTCATGACTTTGATTAATCTTAGGGTCCCATTTTCTAGGTAAGTTCTTTAACTGTCCTGATGTATATGAGCAGGACAAAGCTTTTCCAATTAGCTCAGTTTTGTAAAAAATTAAAGATTCATTTTACTGCTGCACCTACATGGAATCTAGACAATCTAGGCAGACTAATTGAGAAGAAGGTCTTCAATTTCAGTCTTACATCTACCAGAGATATCACATAATAAGCAGGTTAGTGTTTGCTATGAGTTGTCCTAACCTTGCAAATATTTTTTTTTTAGTTCTCTTTTTGGCCTTTAAAGTCTGTTTTAAGGCCCCAAGCTATTAATAACCTCTATTTTCCCCTAAAAATTTTTGGTAAATATTGCCAGGATCTATTAACTCCCTTAATTTAATAGCCAGAGATTTACTGTGCAAGCTACTGCAGAAATTATATTTCATGGAAATTTTCCTTCATCTGAACTGCCTTCAGTAGAGAAGTGCTGGAGAAAATGAATAAATTTAACAATCAGAATTACTAATGAACAGAAGAGCAAGCTGTTACAACCCACCCACAAATAAAGAGGAAACAGGAAACTTTAGTGCAAACTTCAGGCTTAATTATACAGTATTTAAGTGCAGCCTGCTCTGAATTCTCTCTGGCACAGGCCACACAAGCACATCTAGTAATTCATACAATGCCTGGTAAGGAATTCACCCATAATTTTGCTCAAGATTCTTGATGTTGTTTTTAAATCATCCACTCGTTTATTCATCCAGCTTCCTGCTGTTTAACGGTAGATTTCTCACTCTCATCCTCCTTCACTTTAAACAGCTGCAGTATTTAACATTCACTATCATTTGACCATAATTTTCCCCTACAAATTGTCATAATGAAAATACTATTATCTATTTTATCTTTTATTTACAATAATAATACAAAATAATTATTGTCTTTTGCCCTATTGGAAGGATTTAAAATATTTCGATATACTAAAAATTTAATCTAGGGTCACAATATCTATCTCCTGTCCTGTGAGGAAGTCAGATATTGTTCTGGAAAGGATAAGCAGGAAGGATCTCATGATTCAAAGATTTTCAGCCTGGCTGCAGCCCTGGCAACAGTCATTACCCTCAATGTCAGTGTAGCCAGGATTTCACCCCAATGTTAATTTGAAATTTCCTTCAACAGTTGCATCACTGAGATTGTGAAACAAAAAGGAATTCATAAAAAAGGAACTTGTATTGTAAGATATCCCCTACTTACTCTTTCTAGGTAGAAAGCAAACAACAATGCAATAAAAGATAATGAAAATTTATAATGACCAGAGCAATGGGCACAAACTAAAATACAAGATGTTCCTCCTAAATCTCAGGAAACACTTTTTTATTCTGAAGGTGCCTGATCCCTAGCACAGGTTGCACAGGGTGATTGTGGATGTATCTCTATCTTGGAGTTATTCAAAAACCATCTGGACATGGTCCTGGTCCAGCTCTAGGTGACCGTGCTCAGGCTGGGAGGCTGCAGTACCCTGCAGTATCTCCTAAGATGTCATCTAGAAATGGCTATTGCCCTCCAATTCGATTCATAAAAGAGTATTTCCAAAAGATATCATAATTCCATGCATTTGCACAAGTTTCCTGTAGGACAGATTTCCAGTGACCTTAGCCAGCAGCTGCAATTATTCATTACATAAAGTCCCCTTTTCAGTGCACAAGAAAGTGAGGACCAGCTTCATACTGTCTAGATTACAGTTCAAGATGAGCAATATTAACTTCAAATAGCAAATTAATCTTTTTATAGATTATGTTTAATCCATGGGCAGAACTTTAAAGTTATGAGCACCACCTGGTGCAATGTGTATAAAATTCAGTGCCACTGTTGAGAGACACCAAAGCTTATTCTGGATTTCAATTCCACTTAAGGTTTCAAATAAGGATTTAAATGGGATTTGGGGATGTGGAGTGAGAGGGGTGGCTAAACTACTCATTTGCCAGAGTGGTGCACTTGCTGTGAACTCATTTTGTGTGGTTTCTAGACCAGAAAAAAGCAATGTAATAGAATATGCTTTTTATTAATTATATAATTAGATTCTGACTATACATATAATTTTAAATATAAGCTCAATGTGGATGATAAAGTATATTAAACAAAACAATGAAAAGAACCATGTCTTACCAGGTCACCTGTCTTACATGCCTTTGCTAAACCACATGAAATGGAACTAAAAATGCTTCAATATTTTTTGTCACACTACAATTAAAGAAAAATTCAGCGAGCAAGTTTTTTCCCAATGATTTTTTTGTATCTTAGATACCCCATAAACATGCAAAACTGGAAAAAAAGGTTATTTTTTCCTATTGATTTAGTCAGTTGGTAAAAAGGGTATGACAGTAAAGGGAATGTACAGTACCTGTGTTTTGATCTTTCTTAAGGTTGTAATAGAGAGGTTATACATTTCATCTGAGCTGACAGCAGTTTGAAATGTTATAGATAGGCTTCCTGAGCACAACCATTATTTACTGTTTGACTGTAATGTCAGTCTTTTTCTGCTTTTTCAATACTGTTTGCACTTTGCCTCTGTGAAAAGGGTCTTGATTGAACTATACAAGAGAAGATATTTCTATCTTTCTATGGGATCAATGAAGATGTGTTTACAGGTCCAGGACAGAGTGTACACACCACAATAATGGATTTTAGTCTGTTTGTTGACTGAAAGCTCCTTTTCTTTGTAACTTGTCAATCTTGCATCTATTACTTGATTGCAACATAAAAGGCTATTTGGACAAGCTCTAAAACAACAACTGTATCAATCTAACCAAAGTGGTTAGCTGCACTAAGAATGCAGCCTTTAGCAAGATAAATCACTAAAAACTTCAAATCATGCAGGACTTTATTTGTGTCTCCATCCATCATCTCTACTGCATGCACAGTTTTCTCTAAAATGCTTTTATTGAAGTGGCACTGATCAACATGTGATTGCACTAAAATAATGAAAATTAAAGCCACACACAAATAACCTTTATAATTCTGAACATAAGCAGAAACCATATGAATGAATCCAGCATGTATTTTTTCCACAACTGATCTCGTGTATGCTAAGTGTCAATGCACATTAAATCAAGAGTGAACATAGCTTCTAGACCTCACATTTTTGATGTTGTCCATTGGAGAAGCACAGTCTGAACTTCCTTACCTCTCCAGGTAGGCAGAGATGCATAGCCTGAAACAGCTCATTACATTTATTGAGTCTTGAAACATACATTAATTCATAATCCAAACAAATGTATTCATTCCCTGAAACAAAATACAGTTAAACTATTTGAATGTATGACCTTCAAGAGCAAGGAGACTCCACAGGGAGACAGCATGCAGTACAAACTCTGTCAGAAATCTTATATTGTTGCACAGGGGAAAAAAAACCCCAAAAAAACTCCCATCAAACAAAAGACTGTGAATGTTATAATAAGTCCAAGAGAAGTGAGACCTCGGGGAGTGTGAGCCAACAGGGTGAGTTTGCCCCAGACAACCACAGAGGTAAGCTTTGCTGATTCAAAAATGTTTGCAGGGGCAAACACTGTAATCACAGCAGCAGGATTAGCAGAGACAGGGACACAGAGTTCAACAATGGCTGCAATCAGCAGTGAATTTTCTTGGGTTTCCTCTCTGTTTTGTGCTAACTAGAGCCAGCAGTGGGAGCACCTGATCCTCCTAACTCATGTGCTTTCCAGCTCCAAAGGTCCACATGGATGTAGTCTGTTGGCCACACATGGCAGGAGAGCAGTGAATTAAAACTATCATTTTCACTTCAAAATAGAGTTTTAAGACATGCATCAGCCTGGGCTCCAGCACGTTCCTAGCAGACCACTGCAACTGTACAGAAATGGATATGTTTTTCTAGAAAGCCAAACACTCAACCAAAGATGATACTGAAAGAAACACCAGGAAAGTTGATACAGCTCTGAAGAAGAGCCAACAAAAAATGATGTCATCTTAACAAGGTTCAGCCATCTGAAAAGTATTCATAAACTTCAGACCACTGATGCATTTTCTTACCATAGCGGTAATTTCTAAAATTATCATTGCTAGAAGCAGCTATTTCTCAATTGGAATAGCAGCACAATAGTTGGTGTGAGCTGCACCATCTAATTCCCTAGTAGCAAGCACAGCAACACGAAAAGACGAAAAGGATAACAAACACCTGTTTCAAAAATAATTTCCTATTTAGCAGTGATTAGGCTGCTATCAAGGGAAAATGTTGCAGTCTTGGTGGTTTCATACTGGAAGGCTTCAATGACAGTAACAATTTTAGCAATGCAGCTTTTCAAACTAAAGTGTAGTTCTTTCTAAATTGCATAAGACTGTGCCTGTTCTACTCGCCTTTGTTCATACTTGCTCACAAAAGTCACAAGTAATTAACTTCTACCTGAATGAGTCATGGTTCTAAAAGCTTATCCTTTTAAAAAGAGTTCAGAAAGACATTGAGTTCAGACAGAACTGGAGATCAGCATATAACAAATTCAGAATTAATAATTTTATACATTTCACATGCTGTTTCTGAGAAACTTCTGCTCTTTGGCCCTTACATTTCTGAGTCTAAGTAAAATAAGCTCCCCAATAACTTTAGAAAACATTTCTGTGGTTATTCAGTGATGGTTGTTGTCTTAGCTTTGCAGAAGTGGAGCAGAAAACTCTATTCATATACCTTGGTCACTTAAAAATACTGTTGCGTAGTTACATGGAGTTCCAAGTGTTTCTCTGTGGTTTAAACTAATCACAGAAACAGTGAAGTGGTTTATCACGTTCCCACACACATAACCTGCTCTCTTAATTCTCTTTGTAATCATGTGTCCATATCCCACACAACTGTGAACAAAGATGCATTAACTGCAGTCTGCTGAATATTAAGAACCTTCAAGAATTTTTATAGAACTTTTAGTTTAAAAGGTAATGAAATTTTTTTGTAGAAGTGTATTTCCAATTCCTGGAAGGTAAGCAACTTTGTTTCAGTTCAATGCCATATAATTTATCATATTAGTCATTGTAATATGGGACATATGATGCAGCCTGAAGAAGAGAATGAATAAACCAAGTACATTTCTGGTTTTTTATTCTGTTTTCATTGTCTAAAAAGGAAGTTTCTAAAGATAGAAGAGGAAAGCAGCAGGAGCACAAGTAAGGGATGGAAGCTGCAGCAAATCAGTATTCCATTTACAACACCAGCCAGCAAACAGCTTTCTGTAAAAAACAGTATCCAAAGAAACAGTTAAGAAACCTTGGGTTTTTTGAGAAACTAAGGGGAGACAAAGAAAGTAATCATTATATATCTATAATAAAATATATATTACAATATTTTGCAATTTCTGGTACTATGATAGCCAAAAATCCCTAAATAGGACAAGCTGCTACTAGTTACTTTATATAAGCATCTAAAGACCCAAGTTGTGGAAAAACAGCAATATAAGACAGTAGCAAGTGGCAGCCCCTCAGTGCCAGCAGCTTAGGTTCCACATAACTGCTTTGTGGTGCAACTTCAAATGGCATTAGTGGTCTCAGCCTTTTGATAGGCAAAAGTTTATCTGAGTAAGAAAGATATAGCAGGATGGCAATTGTGAGGCGGCCTAAATTTGACAGAACTGACATTTTTGTGATCTTCTCTAAGAGCCATCAGTTTTAGGATGCTAAACTTCAGTAAATTAGAGGCGGGGTATGACAAAGACAACTTAGATTTGAGTCAGATTTAAAGGACACAACACTTTCTGCTGTTTTATTCTAAAACTGCTATAAATTTGACATCCAGAGCAACTTTAAAGTATTATCTATCCCTGATTTAATTTGCAAACACTGGGGACATAGCACACTTTCTCTGCTTAAAGTTATAGTGTGCATTCTGGTTAAGTCAATGGAAGCTGCCCTGTATTTTTAGTCTTTTAAACTGACTTCCCACTTGACAGCCTCACATGTCACCTTGATGTCACTACCTCTGTCAGTTCCAGCCAGTTTTATTTTTGTCAGACACAAGTAGAAATAAAAGGATGTCCGCATATGTTCTTTTCAAAGCTTGATACAGAGACTATTTTTGTAGTTAGCACACAAATGCTCAAGCCTTAGCTGGGTAACTTCTGCTAATCCACCCTATCATGTCAGGCTGACAAGCCCTGATTATGCTTGCTGCATGTTGTAATACATACAAGTGAGAAAACAGACAGCATTTTTCTGAATATATACATGTGTATCAGTGTCAAGCACCACTTATATTACCTACACAAACCTCTGGCCCAGGGAATGATTTACAATCTAACTAAGTGATAGTAAAGTTTAAGTACAGTAGACAGCATCAGTAGCATGGTATTTTTAAACCAGTAACAGAAATAAGAATGTTTTTGACTCTAAGTATCTTTAATCAGAAGTAAATATTTACTCAAGAAAACCGAGAATCAGATCACAAAACTTTTACCTGTTTTTCCCCTGAAAATTAAGAATTTTCTTTAAAAAATTTCAAAACTTTTACAACATTAATTTGTGTGTTTGTGTAGCAACCTTCTAATTTTCTACATGGCAAAAAAACCTCTTTACTTGTCACTAGGTTTATGCAATCTTTAAAAAGCTGGATTTGAGAATCAAGTGTCGTCTTCCCTCAAGTTGCATAATAGAATAAAATTATTTTAAAGTTAGATCTGATCAGTAAATTCAAAGTAATCTTGAGTATAAACTGAATGACAAATCACTTTATGAGTTGCAAAGATGGACACCTGCTTCTCAACCCTATTGCTTGAAAAAGGAAAAAACTGCACCATTACTGATTTTCTGCCACATTTTTAAGGAAATGTACACAATTTACAATAGAGGAGTATAATTTATTTTTTTTTTTAATGCAAAACTTATTTAATAAGCATGACTATAATTCAGAGGTAAGACAACTCACATTATTCTTGGCTCAGTAGTCTCTCTGTGCAAGTGACATAAAACAATTAGTAGAAAAAATACATTAGGCAAGGAAGAATGGAACAAGGACAAGTTTTGCACCTTTTTTCCCTTTCATAAGTTCCAAAGAATTTCATCACACTCATCACTCTTCTCAGTTTGGTGGTTCATGATTTTTCTCCAGCCCAATAGAAAACTGTCAGTAGCAGTGATGACATAGAGATCTGGAAACAACCATGTAGTCAGAGCAATCCTTGGACAGCTGAGAAACATTTTGAATTTCTTCATACAATTTGCTTTCAACCCAACTTGTAACCCACAAGTAGTACTACCAGCTTCACAGGCAACACACCCAACCAACCTCTCCTTTTGGGCGGGATAAAACCAGAATAGCTTAGTTTCTGTAAAACAGAGGATGCAATCTTTCTACCTACAGCAAAAGACGTTCAGCCATTGGTTCACAAAAAAAATCTTTCTTCATACCTGATTAAGTTCTGGAAAGCTGTGATATTTAAAATATTTTCTGGCTTTAGGGTTCTATTCCTTTATTTAAGATTCTAGTTTGTGAAATCTAAGTTTCTCTATTAATTGTACTGCATATCTCTGTATTAATTATAATTAAGTCTTGTGGCCTTTGGAGCAAACACTATTTTGCTTTCCATATAAGATCCAAGTGCCCAAGGTTTAAATGTTGTAATCTGAGAACTGCTATGTCTAAATACTTTTCTAGTTTTTTTACCTGGGAGAGGCTATAAAGCAAAAAACCTCTCCTCCATACAAAATAAGCAACTTGCTGCTGCAATGCTGTAAAATTGCTATATAAGAGAAAGATGATTGACTTTGGCCAGTGGTCTAATTGTTTATGAAGTTGGTAACTTTGATCAAAATTATAATCTTGGAAGTACTTAATTGATCAAGGATTTTTTCAAACATCATAGTTTAATGTTACAATGCTAGACCATCATGTATGTTTATAGGTATTGTATGCATTTGTAAAATCAGATCATACATTTATGTTAATTAAATGTCTGCATAAATAAACATGTGTATTTAAATATTTTCTTAATGGGAAGCCATGTTGAAATAGTACAGCTGATTAAATCAACCAGGTATATTCTCCCTACAGATATAGAAGGAATTTCTGCAAATATTTCCCAGATTTCCTTTTCCTGAAAAGTTGGTTATCTTGTTAATTCATGAAGGTATTAACTATCCAATAAATTCAGCATATCCCTAGTTGTAAGCTGTCAGGATGTGACATAACATCCTATAACATGATGCTACATGGTACATAATGCCTTAAATTAAAAAGAAAAAGAAAGCAAGACATTTCTTTCAGAGAAATAGTGGGTAGCTAATCTGAATATTTGGGGTAATTGGCTCTGGGAAGAGAGAGAGAGAGAGAGAGAGAGATCATTATTTCAGATTCCCTAGTGAGTGTTAATTAGTCATATTGCTTCATTGTTTGACAAAGAGAACATTGCTCGTGCTGCTAAATCTATAATGACACATAGGCTTTTGCAGAACAGGTATTTTAAACTACCTTGACTGACTGACAGGTGGGTATTTCTATTCATAGTTGAATGGGCTCACAGAGTTAAAGTTATGTTGTCTCAGAGGTATGAGAGTTTTCTCATCCTGAGAATGGGAAGCTTTATTTTTAAACAACAGGGAACAAATTGCACCCGACCATTAAGATGGGAGTCCTCTATTTGTAAACATAAAGGGTACATGCTTTCCCCTAAAAACATGGCCAGGCAGTGAACAGCCTTAGGTAAATCACAAGTCCTTTGCTGTCATGTTAGGCATCCAAGTCCAACTCTGAGGTGCAGGAGTGGCAGTATCACACCTGTCAAAATTTTGTTGTCTGCCTTTGACAGCCAGATCTTTAGCACCAAAAACACAGGTAAGTGAAAAATACTATTACAAAGATAGCTGTATTGTTCTCTGTACCTTTGCCAAGACTACACTGTCCAAAAAGAGAGATGATAAATACAGACTCTACTGCCTATATGAACCTCAGGTTATGGTTCTTATTCCAAATAATGTTAATTTATTGATGTCAGGCATTTCAACAGAAAGGAATTAGAGAAAACAAATAGAAAATTATGTGATGGTCTGGCATTCCCAGACATGTGAAATGTTTTCAAATTGTTCTTCTGCATTCTTAAACCTGGTCTTTCCCCTCCTAACAGGATTACTAATTGCAACAAGACCTGGGAATAATGTGTGTGACTGACTATTGGATGTTTCCCCCTCTGTTTTTTAAATGAGAAGAAGATGACCCAGCCCAGGCATTCAGACACCTGTAAAGTAACCTGTCTTATCATCTTCTGTGTTTCTTGCTTGTTAGCAGGGTGGATGCTCATTCAGTTCATTCTTTTCTGTGTGCATTTGTATGAGGACTCAGTAGATAAACATGAAAAATTACTGGATAGATGAAAAGGTTCTTGCTGATAGTTTTATGCTCTATTTTTCTTAATCTACTGAGCTAAAACT
This sequence comes from Zosterops lateralis, assembly GCF_965231275.1. Taxonomy (NCBI): domain Eukaryota; kingdom Metazoa; phylum Chordata; class Aves; order Passeriformes; family Zosteropidae; genus Zosterops; species Zosterops lateralis. The sequence goes on along the minus strand of NC_139761.1, from coordinate 30,485,614 downwards.
TGCAATGCCTTGAAAGCCAGTTAATTGATCAGACTTCCCTACCTTGGAAATGTTTTTGGAGGGCAGAGTAGTGGCTATGAAAGGGAAAAGCTTCACTCAGGAAGTCATCATTTCATGTCTGGCAGAACAACTAGACAACTATCTCTTCCTTTGAAGTGTATGAACAATCCTAATAACACTTCCTAGAGGAAATTAACCACCAAAGTATCTGAATTCCAATGTGGAACTGTAGCTTTGTCAAGAACAACCCTGCTCCAGAAAAGATGGCATTATTTTTTATGTGTTACTATATATGCTCCTCTCACAATCCAGATGTAAGTGCACTTGCTGGATACTTTCATACCAAAATATATATGGAGATTTCCACAAAATACAGGCTATTCAGACTTTTATAAAATATGAGGTTACATGCCCACCCCCCTCAAATGTGAAAACAGAGAGCTCCATTTACCGTGCAGGTGTAACTTTCCTGATTTCATTGAGGTGGTTCAGTGACTAGAGTATTAGATGACCCTCAGAAGATCTACTTTCTTTTTACATAGAAATTCTGACCTCTCTTATCTCACCTACCTCACAAATATAATGGAAGTTTGTCTTCATAAAATATCACAAGGCCTACTGTACTTTGAAATTGCTAAAAATTAGCTTGACTACCATTACTCAGCATGAAAATATATATCTCATAATTATGACAGTCTGTCAATGTCTACAATAGGAGCACCTTTTATGAGAGGTGATTACACCTTACATGACATTGAAGGATATAAAAACTCCATCCATAGCATAAGGGCATACAGCAATGAAATAAAGTTACTACTGATTCATAATGACATTTTAAACAGGTATTAGGTATGGTAATAGATATAATATGTTAATAGCCGCCTCTATCCAATTTTGTCTACTTAAACTTCAAAATTTGTTATAAGAATGTTAAACAGCAAGGCTTCAGATGTCCTGTGACTGAATTTTTGAGACTTCATAACAAGAGATATGGCCCCACAGTGTTTAAACTCCTATATGTATTACTCCCCTCCTAAGGCACAGGAGAAGTCCCTGTTAACAACAGAGGCATGTATGCAAAAAAAGACCTCTAAAATGGTATCTTTAAACCATTTTATTGATTTTTTTTTTTTTTTTTTTGTGCAGAATGTAGCATTTAACATTTTTAAGGCATCACACATACATTAACTAATGTATCCTGACAACATCCCTGTGAGGTAAATGTTTATAATCATCACTTATTTACAGATGGTGGTGCAATTGACACAGAAGGCCATCTTCACTCATGAGGTACAGTAGGGATGCATTTAGCTACATTAGTTAAGTGTCATAAATAATTTTAAACACGTCCTTTCTGCATGTCTGCAGCAAAGGTAGAACTGGAACCTGTTGGTTTGGTTTTTTTTCTTGTCAGTCTGCAGGTGCAGTACACTAGTGTGGTACCTAATGACTTTAAGCAATTCTGGGCAACACCTTCAGCTGCCGTCAGCAGCTGCAGTTTTTCTGAATCAAAGTTGTACTGAAATAAGGCCAAAGGCTTTCTGAACAGTTTTGCACACAGACTTTTTATGTTTCTTTTTTTGGCAGCACCTGGTCTCTTCAGGAACACATGTTTACATTTCATTGAATTGCACATGTAATCTGTGCTTTTTGAATAGCAGCAGACATATTAATATTGAACTGTAAAAAAGCCACATATTGGTAATAAGCCCGTTTTGTGTCTTGGCTCATGGAAAAGAATGTGGAAATACCTTGTTCTGCGATATTTTCCTCTGACAGTACTGATACAGTGCCGCAGGCACTCTGAAAATAATAGCATGAGGTTAACTGACAATTGCATGTGTATTTACACCAATAGCCTGATATTATCCTATTGTTAAAGAAAAAAAATCTGGGGCTAGAATATGCAACTAAATAAATTTCTCGACATCGAAAGCAGCTGAAGCTAGAAGAGACATTATGCTTGAACTGTTCACATAGCTCACACAGCTCACACATTCTGTACACATGCCATTTCAGAAAGCTCTGAGAATCCTAGAGCAGTGGAAGGCACAAGGAAAGCTTTAAAATGCAGCAGAGCATTAGCTCAGCAGTACTTGCATAACCACCGCTCGCATGGGAGCTAACAGGATCTTTACATAAATGCACTATCAGGCCACACAGAGCAAGAAAATTAGGCAATGAAGGATTAATATGAAAATGTGCAGGTTTTGAGAGATGGGATTACCTAGAGTTTTCTTAAAACAGTAAGATATTTTTCCAGGAACTAGGAGGGAGTTGAACACCCTAAGCTACAAGGTCTCAAGGAATTGTATTCATAGGACAATTAAGAATTGGTGTCAATATGTAACACAGATGTATGTAGTACAGCCCACAAAAAGGCACTATTGAGACTTCCCAAATGAAACCATCCTGCCAGTTTCTTGAAAGCTCCCATCCTTATAGTCTGTACTAAGCAGAAAGAAAACTGTTGCATTCAATGCAGAGTCTGAACAAACAAGACTCTCTATGCCCCTCACTGGGCCGTGTCTTGCCAATCAACTCCTCTCCCTGTGTCCCCTGTGCTACTTTTATGTGTCTCCACATAAAAAGGTTCCCATTGAGATGTACAATTTAACTTAGAAACACTGCTCCAGAGCTTAACAAACATGCTAGAAACATGTGCTTAGAAACATGTTTTCTTGTTTTGTGCAAGGCTTTTGTTAGCAGTATTATTCTAAATGTTTATGAAGTAACAATTATGTCTCTGAAAGCCCAGTACTCACTGCTTTTTCTAGGTACACTATTTCCCTTTAACTTTGCTGTCCTGACATATAAAAGAAATCATGCATTTTACCTGCAAATTAAATAAATTTTTGTTTTCCTTTAACTTAGAAGGACATAAACAAGCTTCACTAATATAATTTTAATTCCATAAGAAATTTTATTTATTGTTTTGTCTACTGTACAACCAAAGTTGAATCTGCTAAAGCATATGTAGTGAGAGATGACTACCAGGAAGTTTAGGTGGTATCAACACATTTTAGTGTTGATGACTGAAGAATTTATGGGGCAATTTCTAGGAAAGTACACTATACCTAACCTTTTCAGCAGTTTTCTTATTGCCTGACTTTAAATATTTTTTTACTCAATCAATAATTTCTTAGCTGACAAAAACAATTTTCTAAAAGCTGTGGTAGCATGTAGAATTTGTTATACAGCATAATTCAACTTGTCATGTTGTCCAATAGAAATATTACCAGAAGGCAATCTACCAGTTTCAGTCACTGTCACCAGAGTTTAAACAACAACATGGCATTTGAGAAACAGGAGTTTGGTATAAAATCTACCTCAGCTAGTGGTGGCAACCTTCCATATCATGTCACCTTAGGTGGTGAACTCAGTCAATACCTTTTAAATTGTTACTTACTCAGAGTAAATGCAATTGTGAAATGCAGAGAACTGGAAACACTTTTAGACCATTGAGCTGGTCTGTTGAGCATGCTACAGTATTGCTACTAGAGTATCTATCAGAACAACCCCCTTAACAATTATTCCAGCCCTTAAAGTATTAGAGCAGAGCTCTTAAAAATAGGGGCATATGTTCCCACTGAGACAAATTTGCTAGAAATAGAAAATAATATGGAACTAAATAATCTCATGCTCTCCTCAACTCTCTCCAAATCTATGTAGCTATCCCCAGCGTCGATAGCACCCAGGAACAAGGGGCAGGAGTAGAAATTGCAAAGTGTTGCTGCTGCTGAAGGAAGCAGGCAGGGGCTGATAAAGCTCCTTTGCCACCACTGAGGAGTTTGTGCCATATCCCACTAAAAGTGATGGTCTGATCTGTGTCATGGATAAGCCAGCTCACCCTCAGTTACGATGCTGGATGTGCATTCCAAATTGTGAATTTCTGAATCTTCTTTGGGGACCTGTAATCTAAAAGCTAATCCAATTAAGAAAATAGATTTCTCATGTCATATATCATGTGATTTTAACATTGTAAACAATGACCAGGATAGGGAACCCCAGAAGTTAAGAAAAGTGACGTGGAAAGATTTGTTTCTTATGTCCCTACAACAGCACCTATTGGTGCCTCTCTGCTTTGCATGCCAACAGCTTCCCAGTCCCAAAAGCACGACTTCTTAACATTTATATGCTCGTTTTGGTCTTGTGATACCTAGCACTGATGAAAGAAGTTGTGTAACACTGATGTGATCCTCAAAATAGCACCTTAGTAGCTAAAAGCTAGGGCACAGATTTTACTAATTCCAGCTATATTTAGGATTGTGCTACCTTATAGTTCCTCCAGTAAGCTTGTATTAAGTTAAATGTCATGTGTTTAATTTCAGCATGCCAAAGGCCCAACAGCACTGAAAAAACCTGTCCCACCAGCAAGGTCATTTGATTCATAAATCACCACAACTGATGTCAAATTTTCACAGGAACTCTAAATCCAAGGCTCGAACAGGGAAATATAAAACTTTCAAATAGAGAAGATTCATCCTCTCTGTTTTCCCAGAAATTCAGTTTATTGTAATCAAATATGTAGTCCAAAATCTCCAAACAAAAATTAAGGTTCAGATACTTTTCAAGAAACCCATTTATGTAATAAATCTAATTAAAAATTAATTCCTTTAGTGTGTGTTCAGTGAATTGAGGCCTTTCCCAAGTTGTTATCTTTGGGAGGTGGCCCTTGACACACTTTTCATAAAGCCTAGAAAATAACTAAGAGATTAGAAAATAACTGAACTGAATATTACAATACCCTTCATGTTACTGACTTATGTTAGTCTAAATATATGAGACAAGAAGCAGAATATTGTTATTTTCTAAAGACTGTGCATTGCCTTACAAACTATCAAGGTCATATCACTAACCTTTTGTAAGCAATGCTACAACAGAAAAGTCAGGCAACTTCAAAATAAAATCTTTTTTGCTTTCCTGTAATGAAGATTGCTTTATCCTTTAAAGTCTATTTAAATTTGCGTTTTTCTTTTTTTTTTTTCTTTTAAGAAATAGAAACCAAAAAATTTTGGGTTTTTTTTCCTCACTTTTTTTCCCTAGAGAAGTAGTATTATTTTAAATTTTCAGAATGTTATAATTCTATGAAATTGCACTAGTTAGTGAATAGTGGTATCCAGTTTAAATCTGCACTTCCAAGTGACACAAATACTCCACTGAAAAATTTCGCACAGTTCTACACGTATCTTCTGGTTTCGCAGCCATGGCAGGGATTCAGACTGGGTCTGCTGTGGCAGGTGGGGTGGCAGCTCTGGTGCTGGCTTCCCTGGCTGCCACTCCTGAATCCTGTGCAGAGGAGCATCACGCCTGCTCTCCTAAAGTGCTGCAGCCTATGGAAAAGACAACCAGGAGAGAGAGGAACGCTGCTGTCAGACTCAGAATAGAAGTATGCTCCCTTTGGATGGCTGTGCCTCCTCCACTGGTGGGAGATCTGGAGGGGAACCTGAGCAGAGGGAGCTCATGCACTGGGTACCCCTTGGAGACAGGCAGAGCCCACTCCCTACCACATGATCAACTGCCCCAAATCACCTCCTCCAGGTATCACCAACAATTCACATCTGTATTGTTTTATTTCATAGATATGGGATTCCCAAAATTTGATATTTTCCAAAAAGTAAATAGGGTTGATGCATTATGGTTATGTGTAACACCTATCAGATTCTACCTGATTATTAAGGAGGTCTATTTCCCCCTCGTCTAGGCCAGATTACACACAGTTTTAATTAATCCTCTAAATATCTGACTTGATTTTCCCCCCTATTATGAATACAAAAATTCTCTATTTTTCCTTTTCATACTTCTGAGCTGGATGCAATTGTTTCTTGCAGTAGAAGTTTCTTACATTGGCAGTCACACTTTTTTTCCTCTCTTTTCTTCTTATCAATGGGAAGAAATAATCGACAACACAAAAAAAGCCCCAAAACCCCCATCTATTGCAGATAAATGTGCCATGCAGGATTTGATTAGTAAAGTTCTTAAGACATGTCTTATATTTATAACATCAATTTCTTTTAGAGGAAGAACTACAGAGTTATGTTCAATAAGAGGTACAATATCATTAAACATTTTTCACAGAGGGAGCCTTGTGCATTCCTTAGCATCATCCGTACTTGCAAAAGCACTCTATCCTAACTCCTTTTTAATCAACTTTTCTCTTCAGCCACACTTTCTCCTCAGAAAATCCCCAAGAACATGAACCCTCCACTTCTTTCTCAAACTGGCATAGTTGGGTCACTTCTTATATTTTTTCCTATATTCTTGATTTCCTCCATAAGCACCTAAAACCCAGTAGTAATCATAGTTTCTCAGTATTGGTCAAGTTCAACACACCAGCAAAGGCAAGTGCAAATTTTTGCGTTTTAACACATGAATAAATTTTTTATTAAATATAAAATATTTTGAAGAAAATAAAGACACAATATTCAAGATATCAAAATATTAGAAATACTTCCCAATTTACTTTAAAGTTGAAAATTTTCTTTGTGTTTTTTTCCCCCTCTCAGTTGCTACTCATAGACCTAAACTCACCATTCACTCTATATTAAATACTTGTTCTACTGATAACTCTTTGATGTCACAATCCAAAACATAGAATTGTTAGGATATGTTTAGAGCAACGTAACAGTATGGATTCAGCAGACAAAAGCTGCTGAAGAGCTTCAAATCTAATGAGACACAATTTATAAGAGATAATTTCTTCTACCAGACTCATTGATTGTAGCTGTAGAAAGCAAAGGAACCTTCAGCTGCAGATGCCATCTTTCTGATTCTTATCTGCCTTAGAGTTTTTTTTTTGCAACCATGTTTATTAAATATTTTACTTTTCACTATAATCTTTACTCTCTCTATGATATCAATGCTACACCAATATTACCGATTTTAGCTTAGGTGATTGATTTTGCTGTGGTGGAAACTACATTCCAGATTTTTCAGGTACCGTATGCATATCATCACTAATTTTTCAGTGTTTGGAAAGTTCCTGTTTATTACACGTGAATAATATGATACTTAATTACTTAGTATTCTAGAAGAATTCTTAATTGGAAAAGATATATTAGACTCCATTCTTCCAGCAATACTGGGAAAGGCAGTCAGAACATCAACCCTGTTTTTCTGAGTACCCACTTCTGATCCTTTCGGCATTATAGCTCACTGTCTCCTGCTTTGCTGGGGTAATGTAATATGCTGTTTCCCCACTTGGGAAAACCGTTACACACTGAAAAAAGCAGCATTAATTTACCTGTCCCCTAGGTGCCAGAAATTTCCATAGCAGCTCTTACAGCACAGCATCATACCTGCTGGGATGAGGTGGAATGTTGTCATACAGCTGAAAGAGAGCTGGCAACTAGTAGCAGCCATGTAGACCAAAAAATATATTTTAAAATTAAACTGAATATTTTGCCAGCTGGTATATTTTTCAAGAAAACTTTAATTTATTATACTCTCTTAAAAATCTATGGGCTGGTTTTATCAATTATTTGTCAGCTAGAAAAGACTTGAGAGATCTTGTGAACGACTTTTCTCTTATTAGATTTGTTTTGTTGTAAAAAAATAGATAGCCTCCAGCTGCAACATTTGGCTCTCACCTCTTGAATAAACCATGAACAGCCCTTCAATCAAGGCTTTTGGTCTGGTCCACTATAAAGGAAGGGAAACTGCAATATTTTTCATTCTCCAGTTCAGTTTCTGAATCTGATCCTCAGTAAAGTATAGCAACATGTGAATTGAAATAATTGTTATTTTTTGTGGTTAGAAAATGATCTGTGAAAGCTACTGGTATTAATTCACTGTGCAGAAGAGAAAAGTGAGAGTGGACTGAAGTGAAAATAAAAAAAAAAACAAAATTGAGAATTTATTTTATCACCAAAATTGAAATTAAATTTTGAGTTAAAAAAAAAAATCCCATTCAGTCTGAAAAGTAGCAGTCAAAGGGAGAAAACAATGCAAGCCATTGGCTGGGATGGAGCTAGCAGCCACCTGCCTGCTCCTGCCCACAGGGCTTGCTCCACCATCCTGGCCCCTTAAAGCCGCCTGCTGACATACACGTGAGAAAAGGAAAAACAAAAGCTGCAGACCCGGGTGCTCCCACAGCTAAGGAAGGTGAGGATTGTGGACAAGAGTGATAGGACTCGGTTCCTGCCCTGTGAATGTATCCAAGGACATGGTTTTCTTATCCAAGCCCATTTTATATGTTCAGGCTAAATCTGGTGTGGGACCGTTTTTTAGTAAGTAAATCATCAATTAAAATGCTTTCAACATTCCTGGGAGTAGGTTAGCCTACACTTTGTCTGCTTGGAAAATACCATGGCTGTTATTACTAATCCAAAAATACTCTAAAATACTCTTTCCAGGATTAACTACTCAGTACCAGAAACGTCTGTTCCTTGTGGCTGAAGAGATATTCCAACTGATCAGTGGCATAGTAGATAAATGAAGAAAAGGGTATATTTTTACAGCAGCTTGATGACCTCTTCATCAGTCCTTGGAAAACCTTATAGGGTCAGACAATTCTAGTCTAGATACATTGCCTTTTTCCCTCTGACACTGTTTACATACTCTTTCTTTAATTAGCTGAGTTATGCCTGTGTATTTCCCCCATGGGGCAGGTGTGCTGGCTCGGTGCCATTCATATGAAAGAGCATTCAAAATGTTTCTGGATAAACTAACATCTGGGCAGGTTTCCACTGACCTCGAGGAGATAGATGCTTTTAAACAAGGACCAATAAAGGTTTTCTTTTCATGTTTCTCTATCATGTAATGAAACAGCACTTCTTAAGTAACTGAAAACCTTTTATTATATTTAGCAAGGAGTAGTTTACATTACTTCATAGGAAATGGAGAAAGCAGCTGATTTAATACTGTAGTCTTGGAGAATTACCTCAGCATTGTTTCAGCTTGTTCCTTTGCATTAAAAATGTTGCATTAAGTGTGGTAAAGATGCTGTTGTTCCAAAAGATGCACAAGAATCAAACACAAAATTATTGCTGTACAGTCTTCTAAAAAGGCATTTAAATGAAAAAGATAGTTATCACTGCAAGTGTTAACTGCAATGTTTGGAGACTCACAAGAGAAACTCAAAAAGTATAACTTCAGTTTTATATTTAGAGTGATTTTATTAATTTATAAACAAATGTGCACATTTACAGATAAGCATTCAGATTTGTGTTCTTAAAAACTCGTACAAAACCTGTAAAATTACAATCTATATTGACATAAATGAAGCTCTCAACTCTTTTGTCAGCTACATACTCATACTTTTACACATGAGTTCAGGGGACTGGTTATTCATTAACTCCATGGCATCTTGAATAGTCTTTTCTTCTTTTTCACAATAAATCTAAACAATATTAAGCCCTGAAGATTTGACCTCATCTTTAGTACTCATTTTTGATCCATTCTGTTCCATCTCTACTCAATCTGTTTCTTCTTAAACTTTTCTGTTACTACCCTAGGCTTGGAATAATTTCATGACTATGAGGAAGGAGCTTTAGAACAAGTGATCCTTGAGACAATCCCCATTTTTTCTATTAAATGCCAGATGGATGTCTTGATTAATTAAAATTAACTCTTTCTCAGAGGAGACATTGCTACTTATCATAGTCATTCCCATTGACAGAGGAAGGACAGTTGAGTACTATGATTAATATTAAGACAAATCTGTATTAATGAGGAAGCTTTAAAGCCTGATTGCAAGGTAGAGCAAACAATAGATTTGTCTCATATATGCTGGAAACTCTATGACAGTATGAACAAATGTCTTGAAGCAAAACCCACTAAAATGTGTTGTAAGACACCCAAGAACTTTGATGCGCAGTACATCAGCCCCCTGTATATACATATATGGTCTGGTGGAAGGAAGACAAAAGCAAAAGGAAGATATAATTGTTCTGGATAATACTATGGCCAGTTAAACTCTATAGTTGGTAAAGCAGTTTAATAGACTGAAATTGCATCATGGTTTGTGTACCATGGAATCCAAAAAAAAAAAAAAAAAACAAAAAAAACCAAAAAAAAAAAACCAAAACAAAAAAAAACATATAAATTATTTTTCTATGTATTTGCTATATTGAGTGTGGTTTTTTAAACTTTGAATAAGTGTTTTTTTTCTCTTCTTTTCGTAGTTGAATAATCACAGATTGTTCTTGAGATACAATATGATCCATAATATGAGACCTCATTTCAGTGAAGTGTTTCTTCTGTTTGGTCCTCCCAGTGACATGAGGTTTGTTAACTAAGAAACTTACCCGGCCTTCTACATTAATTTCCATGGTAGCTGAAACAATTCCTTCATCAAACTGCAGCTGTTTCTAACCTGCTTTATTCTCTCACTGCTTTGGTTTAATTTTTTCTCACTTGAATTGTATCTAATGTCATTGACCACAGTAGATGTTTTAGGGGCAACAGAATTCATGTATACCAAACTTTGAGGCGAATATTTTTCCTCAACTTCAACAGTTCTTGTATCTGCCTTTGCCACTATGGCTTGTTCATCTCAGCTAATGAACGAGTGTCATTGCCCAGAGTGTAAAAGTAAATGTGGGAGATTTTCTTTTCAATCCTCCATGTGCTAGAAGAAGTCTTATTCCTAATAACTTGTTTCACATCACTTCATGAGTAAAGAATGTAAGCTAAACAGACAGTAGTACCTGGAAGACTGCTTATCTAATTTTTCTTATCTAAAGCAACTAGAGCAAATGTTTGCAGTTGCACATACAAGATATCAGGTAAACCTTTGATTTAGAGTTTTTTTTCATGAAGTATGTACTTTCTGCATGATATTCCTTGTTTCGATATTTTAAAGACAATTGCTCTCTTATTCCTTCTAACAGCAATGCTGTGGGTTTTAGACTTGAAAGTGGATAACAATTAGAAGCTTGAATAAGTTGCTGTGTGGGAAGAGGTGCAGCACTAAACTTATACCCTAGGGAAAAAAAAATAAAGTTGTGTTAAAATGCTTATGTGTTCTCTGGGCGGTTTTTTGTTGACTTTAGGAGCTGAATGGTTTAACTATAAGCTGCCTGAGGAAGTAGAACTGGACAGAATCTTTAAGCAACTCTTCACACCTTCTCAACTTTTTACACACCTTGTTTATGGTGTCTTGGCTGTGGCATCCCCCTGAAATCCAGAAGCTCCTGAGAAGAAAATTTGTAGGAATTTCCTCTGATACCTTCAACAAAAATAAAAATAAGAGGTCTTTATACTTAATTTATCTCTTTTTACCCTCTACATGTAATCAGTCAAATCCATAATCTGTGAAAGATTTTTATATAAGCAGAAGCTTAACTCATACACCAGAAAGCCTTTCTCTAACAGAAATCTTTAGCATATCTAAGCCAATATTTAGCAGCAGAAATATTTAGCAATAAAAATCCATAAAATAAAAATGCATCTGATTCAATGTACTCACTAAAATTTTGGGAAAAAAAGCTACAAGATATAAGTTCAAAAGTTTTTAACAATCCTTACAGGGCATTTCTTTTAAATCTATAACTTGTTTGATATAGTTCAGATGCTGCTTCAGTTTAATTACACCAACAGAGAGCTACTTAAGTTGCAGGAAGATATCAATTTGCATTGTCTATAATTTTTTAAGATGCCATGCTTGACATGTCAATCAATAGGACCTGGTGTCTGGTAATTTGAAGTTCATCATATATATTTTAGTACTGACTGTCACCCCATATCCTCAACAGGTTAATGCATTGTAGGTGAATTCAGTCATATGGCTATGAAGATTAACGAAACCTATGCCTTCATAGTGTCATATGCATATAATGAATAGCCTAATAAATAATTAGAAAAAATATACTTCACCCCATGTATTTTCCTGTAATTATGTAATTGTCTTCACACATCTGGAAAACAAGAAATTTTTTTCTATTGTCACAAGTGAGTTACTGCCAATAAGAAAAGATAAAAAGTGATTCTAGTATTAGCAGATAGATCTTTTCTCTATAATTTAACTTTTAAAAAGCTACTACAGTAATGCTACTCAGACACTGCCATGGATCCTTCACAGTCAAGTACTGGAGGAAGAGTAGCCAAGCAAGGGCATGGAGTTACTATTCCTTTAAATTCCATTTCTGGTACGTCTTGATAGGTGACATTGTGTTAGAATGCAAAGTCTAGAAATTAAAAGTGTACATCAAGGAAATAATACAAAATGATTGTGTGTGATTAGTACTCTTTCCAGAATTAACAATCACTGTAGGAGAGTTATTTCAAGTGATGAAAACTGTTAGGTGAAGAACCAAACGGGGTACTGCATTGTTCTAAATTACCAAGTCAGCGTGGGGGGAGAGAGGACAAGTTGTTCCACACTCCCTCAGAACACCAGAGTTCACATTGTACCTACTTCCTGTAATGTGAAAATGATGAGAAAATACAAATGCAAAGTGGGGGCATATCACCCAAGGGGTGTGAGTGCCTGAAAGTAATGCATGCAGTTGGAAGAGTAACTTGGTCAAACAGGCAATAAGGGAACGCAACAGCTCCGAGAAGGATTCAGGTTGTTAGGAAATGGGGAAAGAGGGAACCTTTGTTAACTTCGTTAACAGCCAGACTGTTTTCCTCTTGCTAGCCAGAGGAATTAAAGACAGTCACAATGCTGAGAGATTTTTCAGGACTCACTGAAATCCCAAATCCGACTACCCAACAGACTAACACCTTTTTTTTTTCTTCTCCATTTCCTTGCCACCTTGTACTATCTTCATGCACTGAATCATTCTCAGCATCTGCAACACATAGCCATTTCCTTCTTCCCCCATGTCCTTTTCCCATCATACAATCTCCATCACCAGGTGAGGTATACCCTCTCAGCTTTTTTCTAATCTAATTTGTCTCAAAGTGGCAACTAGGAATTAAAAAAAAAAATAACTTGATAGTAAGGATGCACAATTTTTTGCCAAACTTAAATGGAAATTTTGAGCGCTTTTATGCCATGTGCATATTGACTACATGCCTTTGCAAAGACCATTCAAAAGATCTCTGTCTCAGTTAATATGGTCAATAGCTCAGCACAAATGGGAATCTGGTGTAATATCTGAGGCATGCTAGATACTGAATGCCTATGTGAAATACTGTTTCTTTTCTCCTTGAGACTGCAGTTTTCAGATCCACTTTGCCAGCCTTACATGAAGTCAAAAATTCTCATGCTCTGTCTTTTTCAGCAGTCCTTCTTGCTTACCACATGGGAAAGAACTAGCATTTGAGAGGCTACAGTGGTAAAACATACAAGTTTGAAGGTAAAACAAGGCAGATCCTTTGGCAGTTTCCCTGAACTGATATTGAGGCAGAAATACCAACAGTCTGAAATAAGGAAAAACCATTATGAAGTCTCTAGCTTATTATCTGTAACTTTCTCATCTGCTGCCAAGTGGTGAGTAACGATGAAGTGACTGGGTCAGAAACATTAGCTTGCCACGCTGCTTTGAAAGCATAAGTTTCTCTGAGGTCTCCAGCCTAATGTGTCTAAAAGTGGTAGAGTTTGTCACGTGCCCTTGAAGTCACCAGCCCATCAGTATATTGAATAACGCAGTGATGTCAAAGCAGAGGCCTCTCTGGAGAACTGACTCAGGCCTTCTGTCTTGCTGGACTGGTGTCAAAACTTCTGTAGGATCAAGCTGGATGAAATCCAAGGAATAGGCTCTTGTAGAATTACTGGCACATCCCCTTGAATTTTCTGGGTCTATGTCAAGATAATGACAAGGCCATTCTGTTTCCCTTAGCTTTAGTGGAGAAGAGTACGTAGTTGGGTACCCATTTTATTACGCAGAAATTGAAACACTGAAGGCAAAAGATTCTCACTCTTTTTCTCCTTTCCAGAGGATCTCGCACCCAACAGAAATGGTACAGGTACAAGATTTTCAGTATTGACTTAGATCACTCTCCTTACATCCAGGACTGATCTGTTACTTCTGTTAACATGGAACTAGAAGACCCTCACATCCCTAGTATGTAAGAACTTCTCTAATTCCACCTTTTAGCTGATGGTTTTCTTATTTTCTGTGCTTGAAATGAAATGGTAAGAAATAACTACAGTTGCATTTTTGAATAAGGGAAGAATGCCTCACCCAAGGTATTAAAATAAAATGTAGACAATTATTCTTCCCTGAATTATAAATGAGAAATCTATCCCTGTCTAACATGTACCCCATGTTTTTTTTAAAAGTGACTTCCTTTCCATGTTCTGTGAAATCCGTAGTTTGTAATTAAGAAATCACGACATTCTTATAATATCAGAATATCATTATTCGGAAAGAGAAGGCTCATATAAGAGACTATAAGCTTTTTATGTATGAGCTTTCAAGAATATATTTTAGGCTATGAAAGATTCAGATTATAGAGAACAAAAAATTATATATATTACAAAAAAACATTTGAAATTATGCAACAACACCTGTTTCCTGACTTCTATGATTCCAACATAAAATTGTATTGAGAAATAAAAGAATAATAGTCCCTTGATGACAGTTCTTAAAGAAGCTGACAACAACACAAAGTGGTTCTTGAGTCAAAAGACTAGCCACTGTTGGAACTAGGGCTAATGTTTAGAAACTTACCAAAAGTGACCTGAGATTCTGTATGCTACTGTTTGAAGTGACAGCAGTGAGTGACAGAAAACTCACTGAAAGTTAGTATATTTATGGACTTATCTATATTTTATTTTTTAAACCATTAAAACACCTATGATGGACTTGTAGGCTTCACACTTTTAAAGATCCAGTCCTAAGTCACTTCCGAAATTAGAACTTAGGTTCTTAAGTGATTTGATTGTTTTTGATTTTTTTTCCTTTGATATTCCCTATAGGTTATGCAGTTTGTTGACAAAATGCAATATATATTTTTAGTAGTCTTTGGTATCATTGCCCCATTTCAGTTGAAAGGAATTAAAAATTGTAATATAGATGAATTTACTATGGTTTCGTTTTTAACTAAATAAGATGCTTGATTTATATTGTTTGAAATCACATTTGAAAGGATAACAGCTTCACTATATTTAGAAAAATATAGTGTTGTGCTAACAAAGCTAGCCTCTAGAGCTGATACTTCATCAGCCTGACATATCACTATTAATTTGAATGTGAAACTTTCAGGAAAGAAATAATCCATTAATTTATATATATTTTTAATGTGTTTATGTTTTATCCATCAATTGTTTTAAACATGCATTTCCAAGCAGGGTATTTAATAGCTCTTCCTGTGTTTACTGGAGTCAACTCAAGCAAGTTTAGCTTTTTTTGAGAATAATATAGGAAAGAATCAATTTCATTTTTGATTCTGTAGCTCTGTAGACAACCTTATTATATTTAAAATGCTACTTCTATGAGTTGTAAACCATATTTTCTAATAATTGCTATAGTAGAAGTGTAATTTAGTGTATTTTTACAGGCTTAGTACTTTTTGTTCTATTGTAAACCATATTTCCTGATAATTACTATAGATAGACAAATAATTTAGTATATTTTTATAGGGTAGTACATTTTTATAGTATGGTAAACCATATTTCCTTATAATTACCAGAGAGAGAAAAATAATTTATATTTTTATAGGTTAGTACATTTTTATTACTGTACATTTTCTGCAGATTAAGTACTATGTACTTTTTCTTTTTAAAGCAGTCACATTTCCTCTGTAACCATTTTTTTATTATTTATATAATTTACAGATGATGACTTCTTAAACTTGTTTTCCCTATTTTGCATTTCGAAGTTTCTATATAAATGTATGTGCTGCTAATTTTGAAGGAAGAACAAAGCATCTGTGAGACACTGTAGAAGTTAATGACATTGTTAAAATGATGACAGATTGCTTTAATGGTAGATATGCACTTAATTGGAGGAAATATAACAAAATGTGCTATTTCATACAACTAAAAAGAGTCAGTCAGGAGCCATCACCCATTTACTGTCTTGTCTTCCTCCAACTCACAGTGCATGTACAGTATGATAACTGATAGACATTGCTAGGCATGTATTCATGTACTGTACATTCATTCCGACAACCCATTAAATAGTGTTTGTTAACCTTTAATTCAGATGTCTGCAATAAGATAATACAATGTAAAACACAAGTCAATGGAGGGTCGTAAAGCTGTTTCTGCTACAGTTTTTATTAGCCTGTTATTCAGTGTAGAATGCAGCTACACCCTGAAGCAAGTCTTACATAAAAGTACAATGTCAATATATTATGATGCAAACTCAACCTATAAAATCAATGACAAGTATTATGTCTGTTGCTATCAGCTACTAAAATATAGATACTGTTTTTAATGGATGCAGTGGTGCTGGACTCAACATCATTGTGCCATTAAGCTTAACCCCTTAGGCATGACGCACAGTTACAGGGCTCCTGGACAAGGAGTGCTCATTGTAGGATGCTGCATCAATCAAGACAGACTGACCACAGAATATGTTAGTGTAAATCAGTTTTCAAAGCATTCTGAAGCAAAATAGAACTCAAATGTACACCACGGTGTGGTTCTCCATAATATTCCACTTAATCTGTAGAAAAAGACAACCATCTATCCCATTATCCAGGTGTTTGCATGTTGATTAACCATTTGGGTAGCTGTGTTGAAACAGTGTTTGTGAAATTTAAAAATGGTATTGAGTCAAGGTGGATTTAAGTATTCTGGAGAATATGGCTAGAATCCAAAGAGACCTTGATAAATTGCAAGTATGATCTGAAAGGAGTAAGATAAAATTCAGTACAAATAACAGCAAAATACTAAGGGGAAATTTCCCCCCTACCCCCACCTAACTGCATAAATAAAAAATTTATCTGAGAAAACTAGAAGAAATAATGAAACTGGATCCAAGCTGAAAAAACAAATAATGATATTTCAGAAAAAAAAATCAAAAAACAACACCACAAAACAACAAGAATAACAACAATAAACCAAAACAAAACCCAAAAAGCCAAACCCAAATGTCATCCTGTCGTGCACTAATATAAGATTGTTGCATTTAAGACCAGTAGTAATTATTATTCTCTGCAAAGCACCAAAAATTTGCAACTGGAATTATGCGTCCAATTTTTAGTGCCACAAGGTTAGGCCTATGGAATAAAGTTTAAAATGGGGTTGAAACATTAGAGAGCAACAAGTAGAATTAGGGGATGCTATGTGGCATACAAGACCTGCAAGTGCAGGTTGCAAAGACAGAAAATTATTCTGTAATGGCAGAATTTTAGGGTAAATACGTAAGGAAAGCTGTTTTGGCATAAATGATAATTTAATTAGGATAGGTCAGCTAGAGATTGTGGAAGATGACAAACATTTGTATACATATTCTTGCTCCCAGTAGAGGAGAGGCCTAGATATTGCTGAAGATCTGTATCAATGCAGTATTTCTATGATTCTGTGAAAACCTTCCTGTATTGTTTCTATCTGTTAGAACTATTAAACAAAACCACTTGAAGAGCAAAAAGAAACAGAGCTCTGTAAAACTATTTTGCCCATTTATTTTCCATTGAATCACTGGATTTTGTAAAGCGATGCAAAAACTATTGTCCATGCAGAAATTCCCTATTGATTCAGAATAGGGAAATACCTGAAAAATATAGTGCTAATGCATTGCTACACCTTTTTGTTTTGTCATTTCTTGTTATAAGCAGTATTTTTGTTGGTGGAAGAAACCGTGTAATTTCTCACGATGATGTAACTATTGGCAGTGCATTCACAGATATCACAGCTGCTGACTGCTCTCTGTTTCAATTTCATTTTCCTATTTCATTGAAGGCAGGGTTGTTTGCTATACGCCCTGTTTTGAGTGGTGCAGAAAGTCCATATCATTATCATGATATGAGAATAGTTCTGCAATAATTGATGGATGAAGCAATTAATTATGAATATGATGTAACAGAATAGGCACCATGATTTAATCATTGGAAGAGAGAGTCTGTGGATCTCACACAAAGGTATCAAAGTCATTCCCATGATAAATAGCATGTGGTAAGCTGTTTAGAAAACGCTAATGCAAACCACAGAAAAATATGCAGGAAGGGGACATACCAATTCCTTGTACAGAAAGCAATTCACTCCTAAGAACCAAAGAGGTAGTCTAATGAGGAAGGGAAACAGCAATGTCAATGGATCCATCAATATTTTGAAAATGATCCTGCTTGATAGGCACATTTGTTAGGATTAAAACTTATTTGCTTGACTATTGTTCACGAAGCCTTTCACACACTATTCACTGGGGACTTGAGTATAAGGAAATGTTTTTCCAGTGATTTAGAAACACAGTGTGACCTTTTCTGCTTTTCTGTTTTCTTTTGGTATTTACTTACATGAAAAACTTTTCTCAAGATTTTATTTAAGTTGTAAACCAATTTTAGTCAAGGTAGGAATTGTACCTCAATTTCAGCTGCAATGTCTTCTCCTAGCATTATCAGAGATGCTCTGGGTTTTCTTGTGAGATACAGAAAACATCCCCAGTGCAAATCAAAATTCTGTAGAAGCAATGTACAATGTGGGAGATTACTGAAAAATTGATACAGGAATGATACTTCTTGCTTCGTAATAGATTTATCACAGTTCACTGATAGTGTCACTAGTCATCAAACACCAGCACTGTTACTATTATTCCTCCAGGTCTTTGCATGCCATCGAGCAAGAGATCAAAAACTGTGACTGAATGAAGACAAACTATCCTGATGTAAGAGGTTTCAATGAGAAAATCACCAGAGGTTTGCAGAAACAATTATTACCATTATCAGTGAGACTAGAGAGAACTAAAAGTGTTTGCTCTTGATGTACTGCCATGTTTCATTGCAGATAATGTGGTCATCTCATCCAAAGAAGAGTCATATCCTTTACAAGCAGAAAATATACCCCCAAAGTTCTCTTCAGATTTCATTTACAGTACCTGCTTATCAATGTAAGTCCAGCTCTCCAATGAACTGCGTGGAGAGCACAGTACTCATACCAAATTATGAAAATTTGAATTGCTTCATTCACTTTTCCTGAGGTAGTCCACATACAGCAATAGTTGAAGAAGTTTTCAGTTCTAAAATACATTTTGCCCTGCTGCCACAAACAAAAAGAAAATCTGTGACACAATGTGACAGGAGATGATGACAATTCAAATATCTTGATTGCCACCCTGAAAATGCCCATCAGTGAGTAGTTAACACCCACAGAATCTCATAAATTCCTTGTTGAGAAATAGAAAGAAACATAATCATCTTGAGCTATGTGCTTTTCACTGGATTTTTTCAGCTAGAGTCTAGGTATGAGTACTGGTTGCTTCATTATACATATATTATATATATCCAAGACCTTGTTAAACACACAGTTTGTACTTTATGAAGAAAAAAATAATCATAAAAAATTATTTTCTCCTGAATCCGATAGTATAAATAAAATAGCTCATTTTGAAAATACTGACCCAGTGACATCATCTCCCGGACCTATGTTCTCATTTGGAGTTCCTGTCGAGGAAATAACTGGATATCAGGAGCTATAAGGCACTATTATTTGTGTATTAGGCTTGTCATCCATGTCCATAAAATGGAGAGAGAGAAAGAGAGAGATAGTGTTCCAGAGGATGCATGGAGCCCCACCTGGCAAGGTGCAGACAGATGATGTCAGAGGATATGGTTGCCCAATGTTTTCCTATAAAGCAGCCAGGTATCCTTTGCTCCAGATAACGAAATATATTCTTTGTTGGGAAACTACAAGGCTAGAGCTCACAACTCCAAAAGATGAAAAGGGGAAGAGAGATTGTTTGGGTGGCAAATATTAAAGCTTTTTCTTATTGTATCACTGAAGTGTTGAGGTCCAGGAGGCAACTTGGCTACTTCCTGTATGAAAAATTGCTACTTTTACAGTTCAGATAAACGCGTAAACCCTGAATAAACACATATATTTGAGAGGTTCAGCTGAAGAAAACAAGAACCATAACATCCTTTGAAGCAGGCCCATCACTGATAATTACGAATGTGAGATTAGCTACCGTCATTTATTCTTGTAAATAGTGTCATCTCTTCCAATTAAGATCTACTACTTGTATCTCCTCAATTGCTTTATTAGCATTGTTGTCAAGTTCTGCAGAAGCCTTAATTAAATAGTCATCATGATTATGGCTAGTTTTCCAAATGATTGAAGTAAATAATTTATATGGGTTATAAGAAAAGTTTTTACTTACTGAAACACTGTATTTCTAAAACTTTCCAAACACCTAATTACATAATATTTAAAAATCCATCCTTTAAACAAGTTATGCATTACAAAATAAAAGCTAAAACTGAACTAACTGCAACTTTGTTGCTTTAAGCAGTTACATTTCTTCTAATGACATCTAAAGTAAAATTAAAAACTGAATGCAAAAAATTTCATAACTTAGGCATTGAGAAAGCATTTAAACATTTAATATGAGCTATGATTACTAATTAATTGTATTAATGAATACTGGATCATACAAAAATGGAAAAATAATTTTTGAGATCCATGACACTGAGACTTAATATGCTGTAATAATACATTTCTATCAGTGAGTGGCATAATGAGGTATCTTTTACTCTATAAATGGTAAGCTATATTTTTTAAAATAATATTTGGAGAAATAGATGTAAACTCCTTTCCTAACCTTTATTTGTGGTATAAATCTAACTTTTTCCATCCCAGTTTCTCTACTACTTCTAAATGGTCCACAGTTTTTTGTTTGTTTGTTTGTTTTTTAATTGAGATTAAAAATTAATATTATAAAAAGTTCTCAAAATTACCTAGCTCTCTTAAATTGAGACAATAAACTGTAATAATTGACAATTTACTAACAAATATTTAAATGAAATTTTACATTTTCCTCTTAGTAGGGACGTGTCATTCCCATTGCTCTTAATTGATGTTATATGGGCTCTTTGAGAGAAGAGTAGGCCCTTTAGCTGTAAATTCTGTCTTTTGAAACAAGAAAGTCATAACCTTTTTGTGTTTCTGGTTGAAGTAATTGCGATGTAATTTCATGTAACAGTTGTGGCAGATCAGAATCAAAACATGGAATGAGACACGCTGAAATTACGAATGTGGCTTTTAAAAGTCACATTGAATGCAATTTTTAAAACTATTTCAAAATGGGAATAAAAAAACATTTTTAATGGCATTATGCTGGGGCAGGTTTTTTTCTGTCTCCATTGTCCCCCTTATCCTATTGAGCTATTGTATGCTTTTGGAATATACTGGTGTATCCTGCCAAAGGACACTTGCTTTGCTGTTGGACACACTTTTGTAATGTTTAAATTTATCATTGCTCTCTGTTGAATGTAAATGGAGGCCAACTTTTTACACCTCTTTAGATTTAGTGCATCTGTTTATATAACACAATAATTTAAATGTTGTGGCCCTTGAAAATTTTATGAAGGCATTCCAATTCCCACCTTCCAGTTCTTGTTAAAGGCTTGACGTATGAAATTTAAAAAGACCTCCAAGATTTTTCTTTTTGTATGTCTGAATTTAGAGGTGTTTAATTTTGCAGGAACTGTAAATTCCCTTGGAAGCCAGGGATCTCTGTGTGTGTGTGTGTACAAATACCTAAAAGCTACTTCACAGAAATTTCTTGCAGGATTGCATAACAAAGGAAGTGTAAAAGATATTCCAAAATTACAAATAAAACTATTTTATTTTATGCATCTCAACTACCTAATCAGTTTTATCAAACTAAAAGCAGGTATGAAAACCTGCAAACCTTGATTACAGTTTCCAGCTCTGGCTGATCTATGAGACTGTCATTCAGGCAAGTTTTGTATATAACTTTCTTTCTTTCAGAGCTTTTTCTCAGTAAGTAGCCTTGTCCATTTAGTGGCCCTGCATCTGCTTCTGTTGTGTGGCTATATAATAGGATATAGGTATCAAAAATTGTTGAAGGCACTTAGTGCCTAGCGAATATATTCACAGAATCTGACTTTGTTTCATAATAATTGATTTTGGTCATATTTTACAATTTGGCACAGTAAAATCAGGTTGTCCAGGTTACAGAGAAGGCACTGGGGAGGAAGTTGCATTCTCATCATGAAAGATAAGGGAAAACTGTGTTCAAAGCTGAGAAAGAGGGAAATTAACATCATAATCTAGGAAAAATTATTATGATATCTTGAAAGCAATACAGTGACATGTGCATGTTACATTAGATATTACAGGAATTTTTCTGGTAAACACGTTAAAAATCAAGAGAGTAAAACATTTAGTATAATTCAGTGTATTCTGGAAGATGAGTCCTTAATTTTCTTTCTACCAAGCATGCATAGGAAGCTCACAAAGGAACAACACAAAAAAATATCGGAAGAAACCCTTTCTTGTATTTCTTTCATAAGGATTGTACCATTTTAGTTAGAACTGTAAATATTTTTAAGACAGGATATATAGAAAGCACTGTACATTTGGGAAATTTGATCCCTTTTACTCTCAGAACTCTCTGAAAAAAAGATCCTGAAATTAAATTCTGTAGCTGCTACTGAAAGAACTTTAGGCAAGGAAGCAACTGAGTGCATTTTTCTGGAAGTATAAGAATTCATGTGGTGACCCTAAAATGGGCGATGTCAAAGAAAAAAAACTCATCAAAGCTAGAAAATCAGAAAAGCATCTGCACTACTTCCCCACACACCTAATTTCCTACTCAAAAGGCTAAAATATGCAAGTACATTAAACATTGCCTGGTGCAACTGATCATATTTCTGAGACGTGTTTATATGTGATTACAAAAAATGAAGATTCAGCATTGCCCTACTGCTCTTTGCACCAGATCCAGCCAGCCAACAGGGTCATGGTGTAGGTATAATATCTTCCATGTGTCTCAAGGATTCTTTACTGCTACATGCCTTCTGGAACTGTGGCAAGGAATAGAAAGTAGATAATATTGTAGTATCCATAGCTTCCCTAATGCACTGCAGGGAGCTGACTCTCTAAGGGAGTCTAAGAATAAGAGAGACACAAAATGATTCCTGTATGATGCCTACTTAATTAATTCTGGAAGCCAAAATCCAGAGACAGTTTGAGCAGAGATAGGAAATCATTTTTGATCATGTAATGCATTAAAAAAAAAAAAAAAGGTTTGTGTTGATAAAAATTCTTGTTAAAAAATGATGCTGAATTTGGTGAACAGTCTCAGCCAACATCAAAATGGAATAAAAAAAATTTCAATGTTTTTTTAAGAAATATTTCATATTTTCATTGAAGTCAGCATTTATAAAATTAAAATAAAACACACAACATAGAAATGAAATAATCATTTTATGTTATCAGAAGCAGGCTTTTTTTTGCCCCTCATTGTTCTGTGGCTAAGAACCAAAACCAAACAAATAATCCTTCCTAATCAGTCTAAAATGATCAGTCCCTTCCCCCACTTCCAGTTTTTCAGTTGTGTCAGTGAACCAAAACATCCAATTATTTGTTCAGGTTTAATTTCAAATATCTACCAGCTGGTACCAGTGATAAAAATAGGAAAATGAGGAAATAATAGATCAGGATCAACACTCAAAAAAAAATCTACTATTTATATGATGGTCCTAGCTGAATACCATTGTGGTGGCTTGGCTCTGGCTGGATGCCAGGTGCCTACCAAAGCCTCTCTGTCATTCCCCTCCTCAACTGGACAAGGGAGAGAAAATATGACAAAAGGTTCACAAGTTGAGATAAGGGCAGAGAGACATCACTTGCTGATTACCATCATGGGCAAAACAGACCCAGCTTGGAGAAATTAATTGAATTTATCACCAATCAAAATCAGAATAGGAGAATGAGAAGTGAAACAAATTTTAAAAGCACCTTCTCCTCACCCCTCCCTCCTTCTCGGGCTTAACTTTATTCCTGATTATTCATTTCCTCCCCAACAACCATGCAGGGAGATGGGGAATGAGGATTACAATGAGTTCATCCCATTTTTCTGCTGCTGTTTCTTTCTTCTGTTCCAGTGTGGGGTCCCTCCCACAAAAATCTCTAATGTGAATCCTCCCCATGGGCTACTTTTCTTCCAAATCACCCCAGTACGGGTCTCCATGGGGTCACAAGTCCTACTAGTCAATCCTGCTCCAGTGTGGGCTCTACTCTCCACGGACCTGCAGGTCCCTCTCTGCCAGGAGCCTGCTCCAGCACAGACCCCCACAGGTTCACAGCCTCCTCTCAGACATCCCCCTGCTGCAGTGTGGGTCTGCTCCAGGGCTTGCAGGGGATCTCCACATTTCTTCATATGGACCTCCATGGGCTGCATGAGCACAGCTGCCTCTGCCATGGTCTTCACCACGGGCTGCAGGGGAATCTCAACTCTGGCACCTCAGGCACCTCCTGCTCTCTCTCTCTCCATTGACCTTGTGTCTGCAGAGTTGTTTCTTTCCCATATTCTCAGTCCTCTATTCTTTGACCACAACTACTTCTGTGAAATAATTATTTTTTTTTCCTAAATTGTTACCACAGAGGTGTTACTACCACTGCTGACTGTCTCAGCCTTGGTCAGCATTGGGTCAGTCCTGGAGCTGCCTGAATTTTTCTCTGTTGGGTATAGGGAAACTTCTGGCAGCTTCTCACCACTGTAGGTTCCCCACTATCAAAACCTTGCAGCACAAACACTATGCAACTATCTAAAACATGTTGAGGGTTTTTTTTCCATGTTGGCCATGTTGAAACAAATCCTGCTGGTATGCATTCGGTTTGGTTTCAGGCTATCCTGAGAATTTGTAGCAATATTTCTTTAGTTGTGAGGATCTGTCTACATCTGGGTTAGTCTGTGAATTTTTATTCTCTCTTATTTAGTCTTTCAAGCTTTTAGAAAATGAGTAAGATCAGTGAATGTATGCTTAAACAAAAATGTCAAAGATGCCCTCTCTGGTTTCTGATTTCCTGCATACTGCTGTTTGCCAATTAGATCTTCATTGATTTACTGTGATGTGGTAGATTATGGCAGTCGAACATAATCTGTGGACATTTGGTTTCTCGTTAACTTGATGCTAAATGACTGCATCTTTCCACTATACTCCACTATCACAATCTCATCACAAGTGTAAATGTAGTTTAGAAAAGCTTTTTTTCTTATCAGAAGCTGCAGGCTTTTAGAGAGCAGCATAATGTAATTCCAAAATTCAGTGGGATGTACATGGAATAGCTAGCACTACACATATCCATCTGTAACATGAGCTCTCTGAGCTCTGTGCAATCCTACCTGCAGCACCAGGGATGTATGTCCACCTTATGGCATTGCAGAAAATATATTAATAAAACCATGCTACATGCCACATGTTCAGAGTAAAAACGGTGATAGATAACAGCTTATCAGTTCTATTTAAGATTCATGGAAATTTATCTATAAACAATGATAATACACCATTTAATGGATGCTACAGAAGAGTCAGGCTTCCTTAGAATATCTACCCCATCTTCCCCATCTGATAATGACCAGAAGAAGATAAGGGAAGAGTAAAAGTAAGTATATGTGTGAGGTTTGTCTTCTGGGAACATATCTTCCAACCATCTGCATGTTACAGGAGCAGGGAGTCAGAGGGGGACATTTCACTATCAGCATGATATTCAGGAGCCACCCTTGGACTTTGGATTCCTCTTCTATCCTGTTTTTCATAGACTTCTACATTATTCACTGTAAATGAGTTAAGAAGAGAAATTGAAGCTAGTGAAAGAGGAGACTTGCTTTATTTTGTTCCCTGTCAGTTGCTGGCATATTTTATTGCTTTGTTTTGCCTTGTTCTGTTCCATTCAGTGGAAGTGGTTCGCATCACACACATGATCTGAAGCACAGGTTCTTACATTCATTTTTTTAAATTTTATTTTTAGAGATTTTTCATGAGGTCTTACCAGGTGGGTTAGCACTGAAAGGAGTTCTTAAAGCAGCAGCTGTTGATTATCTAAAAAGATGTAAAATCAATCTGACTGCTACACAGGAAGAGAGAAGTAGAAAATTGTAATAAAAGAAGTGATGTTAAAGAAATTGTTACTATCAAGGTAAACAGTAATAGGAAAAGCATGCCAGGCATATCTATGCTGAAGATTATTATTACCTTAGTACTATTCACTTGCAATTAAATTTATAATAAAACACAAAAGGGGAAAAAAAGAGTATATTTGAAGCAGGATGGACATCCTAATCTCCTGTGATGTCAGGTCACCCTATAAACTCACATTTCCTGTGGGATTAGCAAGCTTGTTTACACATTTGCTTCCCAATTAATAGAAAAAAGGTAAATGTCTG
This sequence comes from Zosterops lateralis, assembly GCF_965231275.1. Taxonomy (NCBI): domain Eukaryota; kingdom Metazoa; phylum Chordata; class Aves; order Passeriformes; family Zosteropidae; genus Zosterops; species Zosterops lateralis. Next base: position 30,459,425 of record NC_139761.1, on the reverse strand, counting down.
TGCCTTTTTTGCTTGCGTGCCTTCAAAGGGTATCAAAGTTAGATTGTTAACCCTACAACTGTTTCAAATCTGGTAGGTATATATGAAATAAGGCAGGTGCGTGGTTTGTGATTCTTCTACGTATTTAATTAAATAGCAGATATTAAAAGCTAAAAACTTGTGCCTAAATCTGCCCTTTGTTATAGGCAGCATTAAGTCTCCAATGTAGTTGTGGAAAATCTCTGTGTATGTTCTACACTCAGAGATAATAACAGAACTCAGATCCAGAAATTCTGCCTCAGTTGCAGATTCCACACGTGTGAAAATTTTTCAAAGGAAATTTTACCTGAATAAGGAGCAAAAAGAAACAAGAATTCAAACCACTTCCTTTGCTCTTAACTATTATGATGTTTAGAAATTTAACATAAAAGTTGATTATATGCAATTGTGCTAAATGCAAAGGGAAAAAAAATCTACTTAGAAGAACCTAAAATAATCCTTTTAAAAATTTTCATAATCTCTTCTTTAGGAAAACATTTTTTTGTAGGTTGAGTGTATTATGCTAGATCATCATATGAATCTTCATTATTTTTTTCTACAAAAGGTAATCAAAATATGTTTTTATGCAAAAAGACAGACTTTCATTATGGGAGTGTTGCATGAACCCTATAGAGTGGGTCTTATAGCTGAGCAAAATGAGTTCCCGTTTTCTGTATATATATACTTATATATAATTTATCAAAGAAATTCATGAGGAAGAAACCTGTATATTGTGATTGTGGTTTGCTTTTTTTGTTAACACAACTGCAGTCTACCTACAGCGGCTGCAGCTTATAGCCAAATTTAATCTTCTCAAAGTACCACTATCAAGTAAATATACTAAAATATAAAAACCTCATTCATCCCTCTCTCTGTTGAAAATATGATTATTCAATGGCTTGATGCAAGAAAAAAACCCCATAGCTAAATCTGAAGAATACACTGGAAAGAGTAAATGAAATAGCAGAAGTAGGTTTACTTTTACAACTGAAAAAATGTCACATGTATTAATGTCAACAACTGGAATTTTACCTCATTAGGCAATTTCTGATCTAAGGCTCTGATGATTATTCTAAGCAGAAAAAATATGCTAATTATCTACTCTGAATGTAGAAGGAAAAAAGGTGTAAAATCTTCCTTTAGCCGTGTGACCATGTACTAATTGCATGTCATGTGTCAAAATAATGCAACCCACTTTGCCTAAAGCAATTAGACATACAGAACTCTATTAATGAAGCACTGTCTGTCACTAAAAGTGTTTTCAGAGCTATAGTTGAAGATTAAAATATTAACTTCTCAAATATTTATGATAGTTACTGACAGCATTTCAAAATGTTACTTTTAACAAAAGTATTTTATTCAGCTCCAGTTTTTAATTTGGATTTTATATTCAAAGATATTATTAACATATGGGAGCCGTGAAATTTCTATGATCTCCTCTGAGACTTCTTTAGAGGGGATACATTAGCTCCTTGAAGTTTACAGCACCTTTACCTATTGTAATATAAACTTTTTCAGAACAAAAAAATGTTGAAAACTGGTCTTTTCTTCAAAAGTAATTTTTTAAAAAGAGAGGGGAAGAGGAGGTTCTTATTGTATTTTACCTATTTTTGCTGTGTGAAAGAAAATGGCCCTTCTTTTCAATATATCATTTGGTGCTCTCCTTCCTTTTAGGGTCATTGGTCATCTATGTTCATGAGCAAGACATTAACCTTTTGAATATCCTTATGCAATAGAAAGGCAGGGATGTATGTTGCCAAGCTGTTTATTGAATCTATCAGACATGCTGAAGAGCAGACAATTACATTAAAAAAATGTAATGCCTGCTCTGCATTACCACTACATAACCAGCTGCTTGGGAAAGGGTTTTGCACACTTCCTCCATGGGCAATACAAATTCACAGCTTTCTGAGTGCAGAAGAGGACTTTTATTCCACATCCCTAATCTACAAGAAAAAAAACCCAAACCAAACAAAACCAAACTTATTCAGGTACTTGACCCACTAAACTGTAGTGGAATACTTGTATGCAAAGAAGTTGAATGGACAAGCCCTTAGTTTATGTTCCATATGGAGGCTGAGATGACTACTGTGATATCTGAGGATTTATGGGCTTACCAGGACTATGCAGGAGTGATACCACTGTAATATTATGAAATTATTACCCTTTTTTTGTGCCAAAAATCAGCAAATAAAAAAGCCATGTTGTTAGCACTTCATCATTTTCTAGTACTATGGTGGTAAAACCTGACTGCTATTATGTATTAGTCCTGCCACTGCTTTTATGTTTGGTAAGGGTATTGCCTTGGTTTTGGAGCTATTAGAGTCTATGGGAATCAATTACATGTACTTGAACTAAGAAGGATTTACTTGGTAACTGTAATGGCTCTGAAAGAGCCATTATGATCTGTCATGTCAAAAATGCACATGTGCCTACAGTACATACAAACGAAGCTGTGCAAAAAGTTTCCTACATAAAGCAAGCCATCTTGATTAGGTTTCCTGATAAAACAAAATAAGCATTTGATGCTGAAGTACTTTCACAACTTTTCATAATAAATGAAAAGAAACTCCTGCCATTCCTCTCTCTTGTGCTTTGCTGAAGGGAAGCTTGAGTGTTGCATGAGAGGGAATCAGGGGAGACGTTATTGAAGAGCAAAGCTCAATGAATCACAATATGTTGGGATAGATGAAACCAGTTTAAAGGGGGAAAAAAGGGATATAAATTGAAGGGAAGAGTTATTCAGGTAAGGGAAGGAAACATGATTTTTAAATTTTTATATACATAATTATATTACTTTGGTAATACTGAGCATAGAGGCTACACCTCAACAACTGTAGTCGTGCCATATGAATGTACAGAACATCAGAACATCTTGGAGCCAGAATAAAGAATAAATGAGAATAATGAGAATAAATTTTCCTGCCTATGCTTTAGGATAGATGCAGTCTGCTCTTTTAATTTCCTCATCAGACAGATTGGTGGGCCTTGCTACAGCTCCCTCTATACTTGTTTATCCAGGTGTCTGTTGAACGTTGACCAAAGCGCACTACAGCAGTAACATTTCTATTTGTGACCTGGAGCTGAGAGGCAGCCAGGGACTAAAGGCACATGGCCACACCGTACTGGCACAGTGGGGCCAAGGTGGCTGACACAAGGTGTGGGATCCAGTTGTGCTGGGGTGAATGCCAAGAGTGCGTGGGGGACAACCTGCAGCCCAGAGTAACCCAGGTCAGAGACCAGCTTGCGCCAAGACAGTTGCAGCAGGGGGTAGATGCAAGTGCAGCCATCACCTACACAGCTGAAAGAAAAGCTCACATAACAGCTAGATCAAGGAGATCAAGATCTTTGTGATACAGTGCTCACTAAACTATTTCTAACCACATTATTAATTTCTACCTGTAAAATGCCCTGCATGGGCAAACAAAGATCATCTGATCTTACAAATTTAAATATATTCTTGTGGGAAAGTGTGGGCACTGTAATTGTATTTTTTTCTAAATAAGACAAAAAGGTGGTAAAATTGGTCTAGAATTCATGATGTCCACTGATGTATTTCTGTTGTTGTCGAATACAGAACTTCATGATGTCATTTTATTCTTGATTTTTCATTATCTTTTATTAACATTTGTATATTGACTTAAGTAATTGTGCCAAAGTTGATTGAAACACTTTCCCAAAATTAATATTGGTAAGGCAAGGGGTGAAGAATGGTCTACAGTGGTATAGCTGTGTGGTTTGCAAGTTGCTTGTTGGTTTATTGGTCTAATTTTCAGTTACTGAGGAATGCTATTTAGAATGCAGTGAAAACCTTTCAATCCCAAACGAGCATGTCCAAAAAAAGAAACAGAGATTTTACTTTTAGCTCATCTTCAGATTCACAAGGGACAATAAGGGAGATTCATTAGGCCATTTGTTACTGTCATCTGCCATGATTCAAAATGAAATACTAAATGTTTCATGGACGCAGAAAAAGAGCAGTATTTGTCTTTGTGTTGGCTATGCAAAGACTCTATGGCTTTCAGCCTCCATACAAGAGGTCTGATAGATGAAAGGGGGAAGGGTGGTGCCATCTGAATGATGATGGGCTAATATCATCATCCTCTTGTCAGCTGTAATAGGCTTTTCCTCACAGAAATAATTCATAAAACCGCTACATTATATTCTATCCCTGACAGGCCCTATCTATCCTGCAACCCAGCAGGCTCACAACTAATAAGAAAATATGTGGTTCAGGAGCCCTGAAAAATTAAACAGGTAGTTTATGAACAATTTGTTTCATGGGGATGTTTATTATGTTTATTAAATATTGAGCCTTTAATGTTTTCCCAGTACAGATGATATCATAAAAATGCTGACTTAAGCCTCAGTTGTGTTCTTAGAAAGTGGCATTTTATAGCTCTTGTAGTACCCAGTAAATAACTAAATTGCTCTGGTTTAGATGTATACACAGAATAGAATTTATAGGGAGTGAGTATACTTTTATTGTGCATATACAGTGTATTTAATATATTCATAATAGACATGTGCAAAATACCAAATTATTGGTCCTGTTCATGGGTTTAAATGAAGTTTTGAGAAGACCAGTATTTTAGAGCCTTGAGCAGTGAAGATCAGGCATTTTTTTAATTGATTGTACCAAAGGTGAAACCCTGAACTTAGTGTTTGAAGTGTCAAGGCAAAAATATGTGTGGCAGGAATACTAGCTTGTAAGTATGATTTTTATAGAAATACTTTAGATGTATTCTTATTAAAGAAGAACCAGGATAAAGTGGCTAAAGCTATTGACTAACACCAATAGGCTAGTATGTGTTTCTGTAAAACAAGTGAGGGGTGCTGGAGTTTGTTATCCACAAAAGAAGGCATAATTCCAATTGCCAGACAGAGCACAGGATTGGGTTCTGGAAAAGACCTGGAGTGCAAGGGGGAAGCATAATGTGCAACCAAACCCTTTCTATGTCCATACCTTTTTATTCCAACTCCTTCCTCAGAGTTTATTGAATAATTAATGATTCTTCAGCAGGGTATGAAAACTAAACTGGCATGTAGAAAACTTCCATTCTCAATGAATTTGCAATAATAAATAATGCTTATGATATTAAAAAGCTGTATTCTACAGACATATTACAAAAAGCGTGTGCATGACATGATTTAAAAAAAAAAAAAAAAAAAAGTACAGATCTTTCATTTAGCCTTTCAGGTATTGTGAGCTGTGGTCGTATCCTTCTATTCCTGGTAAGAAGGTAGATTCTACAATAAAAACTAAGATCAGGGAGCACTCAGATAGAAACTGTCTAGAAGCAGCACGACTTCTACGGCAGGAAATACTGCCTCACTAACCTGCTGGAGTCCTGTCAGTAGGCGCATGGATCAAGAGGATACAGGAGCCGTAAAGTATTTGTATTTTCTAAGAGCCTTTGACAGGGTTAGTAAAGAAACCGAGTCACTACAGCTGTTGAGAGAGTGTCTTTTATAGATTGCAAACTGGTTAAAGAACAGAAAGCAAAGAGTGGAGTTCTTAGGTTGTTTTACAGAATGGATATTTCATTTTCAGCAGTGAGGTCCCTGAGGGATAGACACTGACACTGGTTTTATTAAACATTTTCATCAAGGACCTGGAGGAGAGAGAGTGCAGTGAAATCTCCAAGTCTAAGGATAACATGAGGCTATTCTCATGTGGTCAGAAGTCATTGGCAACTGGCTGAAGGAACTTCAAAGCTGAGAAGGAAGGTGGCGAAACCAAGCAGAGAAGTAATATATCAAATGAAAAAAAAATCTAAGGCAATGCATCGGGGAAGAATAATCTGAGCTCTGCCTTATAATGCTGAATTAAGAATTACCACCCAGCAGTCCGGAAAAGTGTGTTGGAATCATCCCTGGCAAGTCTCTGAGGTCACAAGCTCAGTGTGCATTATTGAGCATATCAACAAAATGCAGGACATCATCAGAAAAGGTTTTTCAGACATGATAGAGCACATAATCTTGCTGCTGTATAAAAATGTGTGTGCCCACTATTCTGGTGCTGTGTAGAGTTCTTGTCTCTGTCTCAAGAAATGCTGTGAAATTGGAGGAACATAGGAGGCAATTAAAAGAATCAAGCAGATACATCAACTCTTTACAAGGAGGATAAAAAGCCTGGGACTGGAGAGATCTGGGGAGAATTGTGGTTTATTACCAAGTGGATAATCCAGCTGTGGAACTGGTAAATAAGTTCCACAAATATATCAATATCTGAAAATACTTTGTGCAGAGTCTGGATCACTTTAGAGACTTACATTTGTCCTTGAAGGACAAATGGTGTGAGCAGGTTCAGAAAGGAATTAGAAAAGCAAAAGGTCCATGAATGACTCTTACATAGACTAGGCAGGCATCAGCCTTTTAATATCCCTTGATGCAGCAGTTCTGCTACCTGGGAGAGTATGAGTGGAAATAACTGTAGAAAGCTGGGAACTTGTGAGTTGTCTGTAATGTCCCTGTGGTACTTTCGGAGGCAGAACACGGGGGTATTTTGGTTATCGGTCTTTTAATGTTTTTAATGTCTTGATTATATTAATGTCTAGTTTGCTTTTCATTTACCTAAGTTTTACATTTGTGTAGTTACAGAGGTTTTAGTTTTTTTCTCTTCTACTTCAGATCAGAGTCCATGAAGTACACTGGACACCAGATCTGCTCTCCTCTCTTTCATATGCACACAGTTTTAAAAGTTGGGTTCATATCCATACATAGAGAACACAAAACTTGAAAATACCAGTCAAGAAAACCATGTCAGAATGAAGAGAATAAAAGCTTTATATGATGGCTTAAGCCTGAAAGACCAATGTACCTTTTTTTAAATCCTTGCATTTTATTTCACTTTTCAGTGAAAAATGTTTGTTTATTGTTTGCTTTTACAAAGGCTTGGCACACACACTACTTCTTTTGAACTTCAAGTGTAAACAATAAAAGCTTTTTCCGGCTGCCACCTGCCCTCCTCCTCAAATATCTTTCATTTTTTCCCTAATGGAGATGGAAAAAATCTCTCGTTACATGAAATCTTTATGACAAAGTTTTCAAACAGAAAAAAAAAATAAAGTAAAAATGTAATAAATTCCTAACTGTAAGCCACATGGCTACCTTGCTGTCTCTGGTTCACAAAAATTCATTTCTATAACAACCCAGTTATAGTTGTAGGATCTTTGGCTATACGTCCTCTTCCAAAAGAAAATAATTTACTCTATCAAAGAGCAAGAGGTTTATAGGACACATTTGGGATACTACTTCCAGTCTCCCTTTCACAATTCACTCCACTTCTTAATGGAAATTCAGCTACTGCTGAAAGTTGGTGAAACCTGTATTTGTCCTTCTCTGATGGCAAGCCACTTTTCCAAAGCAACGTCTCCCTGCTGGTTGGAGGAGGCTGTGTTTGGCAGCAGGGCCACCATGCAAAGGTGCTATACATCTTACCTGTCAGGACAGAGGTGCAAACCTGGGGATGACCCATGGACAGTTTGTGTGCCAAACTCCATGGTGTCAGTGGTCACTCTCCAGTCCAGGGCACTGACTGCATGAGCATATGCTGCCCTTCTTCTGTACACGCAGAAACATATGCCTGATTATATATTACATATTATATCTGTTGTGCTCTGGTGTACTTGGAGGCTGGTGGTGTGCTGTGTCACTGATTTAAAGAAATACCACTCTCAGTGGCAGGCAGTTTGAAGCAATTAATTATCAATGGATGGCATGTACAGCTGTTGCTCATGTATGGAAACAGAAGAGAAATTAGATTTAATTGGTTTAACATAATGAAGAAAATGGCATTTATTTTATTATAGCTTTTATAAGCTGAGATGCTTGAATTTCATTTTCATAATTTTTTGGATATAGTTGGGCAAAATTCTCTTGACAGATAAAAAAATCCCAGAGGAACAAAAATTGAGGATGTTCAACTGCCTCATTAGAAATTTGCAGGATCAGAGGGGGAACATACATATTAGACTAATGAATGATTAAATTAAATATTTTGCAATGTATGCCTATTGCTGCAATTTGGCCTAGCTTCCAAATATGCATCAGACAGTAGCTGTAATTTTTTTTTAAAGAAATTCAAAGTCCAGATTTAAATAGGAAGATAATGTAATTTACTAAATCATGGTGAATAGATATTTTAGCTTTTGATTATATTAGACTCACTGACATGAAAGGATAGTGAAAAGAAAAATAGTTATATCTCTTTGTGAAATGTAAACATATTCTATAAGTACAAACCAAATTGAATTACAGCATATCTATAAAGCATTGCTATTAACAGCTCCTATTTGACTGTATTCTGCTCCCACTGTTCATGAAGTAACTGTGAGGTTAAATGCATCTATTTCCTTAACTCAGGCTATCATTATAAAGAGAAAAATTTAGTTCCATGTGAACCTAACATTTAGCTCATTAACGTTTTTGAAAATGCTCCTTGTTAAGAGGTGCTGTCCGTGTACAAAGTATCGATATAGTACTGGAGCTATTAAGCCTTATAAATAAACACATTTCTACATTACTGTCAATTTAATGCTAACTTTCTAATTGTTTAATGTGAATAAATGCAATATAACCTGCATTCATGCAGTGCTCTTTTTGAAGACATGTTTGTAAACCTGTTTGTAGACATGTTTGTAAAAATTACTGCAAACTAATATTGGTGATGTAATGCCAAGTTTATTTTTCACATTCACAATTAAAGAAAAAATCTAGGTACTGTGTAGCTGCATGCTGTGCTGCATGGAGGGAGACTGATGTTGAAACGCTGGGGGAAAAACAGTTTAAATTTATTCTGAATACAAACATTTCCTGGCTGATTAAAGAGACCAGTTGTATTGTACCTTCAGATTATATCACCTTTTGTAATGCCAGACATTTAGATTTTTTTGTCTTTTTTTTTAAGAAGAACATCTTATGTCCCTTCCCTGCTTATCTTATGTCCTGCCCACGATAGGGGAGTTGGAACTAGATGATCTTTAAAGTTGCTTCCAATAAAAATAGCACTGCTATTCTATGATTCTCATAAATTATTATAATGAGACTTCATGGAACTGTCAGGCTGCATGTAGGCTGTCTACAAATGTTTAAAGACATTTTAAAATTTTGGAATGGCAATGAGTGTTTCGAGGAGAGGAGAGGAGAGGAGAGGAGAGGAGAGGAGAGGAGAGGAGAGGAGATGTTAAGCTGTTTCAGACTCTGGGTTTCATTTTTTAAACTAAGGTTTTTATAAATTTATGTTTAGACAGGGACAAACCTATCCTCAGTCTGGGGTAAGGGAGAAAATCCAATCTAGATATGAAGCTCAGTGATTTTTTTTTTTTTATCTCAAAAATAGTCCTGGAACAGAAATCCTGAACATCTGGAAAAGACCAGAATGAGACTGCTCTTTCTACAGTGGCTAAAATCACTCATGTAGTTCAATCCACATCCCAGAGACAGAAATACCAGCTGCTGTATACACCGATATAGAATTCAAAAGGGTGTAAAGTGCAGAGCAAATATTTCAGAGTGGAAATTGGTCTCAGACGGTTGCTGTAAATGATTTACTGAATCACAAAGAAAGGTAAAATTTTAATAAAAGCCCGAGGTCTGCACTCATATATCCAATATTTGATCAGCTGATTTTGGCAGTTTTTTGAAATTATTTGTGTTGAGAGACAAGTATGTTCTGTAAAGTAACAATGACCTCTGCATGAGAAACTGTACATTATACAGAATGTTTGCATAAACACAATTAATGTAGGATACCATAAACTGATGACAGATATTTTCATTGCAAGCATTTCTGTATATCAGAGTGTTGTGGAAAAACATAGCATCCTATGCTACTAATTCACTTTATTTACCTTTTTAAGAAAAGTCTCAGCTGCACTTAGTAAAAGCAGCATGTACCTGTCTGTCAGCAGAGCAGTCTTTAGTGTTTATTCACCTCCTATTCTGCAGAACACATGCCTGGAGCAGCTGGCAGATGCATTCAGGGAAACAACTGGTCCCTGTCAACACCACCCAACCTTCTGAGGCCAAGCAGGCACTTAGAAAGTCACAAATAAAGACCAGTGTTTTGTTTTGCCAATAGCCTGGTGTGTTTTCCCCTCCTCTTTTGTTCAGAATGTGCAACACCATCAAAGGGACCTGATTAGAACAAAGGAACAGGGATCACTGTAACAATTATGATAAAAATGAAAATGCATAATAAAAAACAAACCCCAAAATCAGGAAAATAATGCCAGGTGAAGATGAATACACATCCGCTGGGAACAATTACATAGCAGATGCATCCAAAAATTCATTATCAACGTATAATTTGACATGTTCCTAGTAATGTTATTCATTGCATTTACAAATAATTCATCACAGGTGTTATGAACTAAAATGAAATGCAAGATCCTTATGTTATTCACTAGGACCAGAGGAAATGTCCACTTTGTAATTGCACATTGCATTCAATTTTATTAAAATGTTTTGTCTTTTGTTGTGTAAATTCTTGTGCCATGGTGGATAAATCAGATATAGAGAAACCACTTTATTTCCAAAACATATTTATTCTCACCAAAAGAGTGGTAAATATACTATTATTTAATTTCCTTTTTCTATTTTTCTCCCTTTCCTCAAAACCGAAGAACCTGATTTTGCAAGCTCTGTTTTGTATTGTTTGTTTCACTGATTTCAGTTACTTCTGGTGTACTTCTAATATTGCAGATTATGTTCCTTTGAGCTCCTTTTTAATAATCAGATCTTCTAGCAGAGGCAAGTCCTGTTCATTCAAGTGTAGCACTATTATTTTTAATAGAAAGGTATATGCATGAATAATTGCATCAGGGATTGATGCAGGATATTTTTCTTTAACTTGACTCAAGGCAAAACTCTTATTTAAACTTTTATTTATTGTTTTAGAATTAATTCTGCATTGAAGCTCTGCCTAATTTTACTCGTGTTACTACAAAATCCAATCACAAGTAGGAATTAAGAAAAGCAGCATTTAATTCCAGGTCAAATTCCACAAATAATGACAAAAATATACCCTTGCATTTCTCTTTTAGTCTGAAATTAATTAAAAAGATTCACTGCCTTTATTACAAAGCCTTATTGCAATAGTATAACAATAATTGATTAATAAACACTTGATTCTAGAAAGCGACCCAGCATCACTGTGTTTTTACTCTTAGGATGCAGTGTCAAATAGAACCTTCAAGCATATATCTATACAGATAAACACACTTCTGAAAAAAGAGTAATTAATGATTAGCCCCAGCCTTAGTAATAAATGATGCATTCTGATCATATTGTTCTGTCAGGAATTTCAGATCACTGATGTAAACACAGTTGAAGTTTTTTTAAGGTATCTTTTGAGCTAGCAACTGGTTGCTTCATATTGAGTTTTTCCTTATGACTTTTTCTTTCTACATTTGACCACTACACCAGATGCAGGGTTTTGCTGTACAGTGATGCAGTACGATTTTACAGCTTTGTATCTGACCTGCTCATAGCTCCCCTGGCTCCAGCATGGCACACGCAGCATATGCCACTCAGGCAGCTGAAGATGACAACTGTCTATACCTTATATAGCCTGGTGGTTTGCTGTTGATAAAAACTATTCAGTAGGCCACAAAGAGACACTGTGAAAGCAAACAAGACAAATTCACTGATTGGAAGATTCCACTGAGGAAACCATTCAAAGAAATTAGCAAAGGAATTGAGTTCTGGTCTTCTCACTGCTAGGTGAGTGTTGTAGTCACAAGGCTAAAGAGTGACATTGAGTTTCTGTCTGACAAGTACTGCATGAAAAAGGGTGAAGACTCAGCTGGACTGAAATCCTCACCTCATTTCAGAAAAATATATATGGTTTGAGGCATAAAGCACCTGTTGAAGTGAGGGGCACTGAAAACTTGTCAGCCCTGGATGACTGCTCAAAGTACCTAACTTGGTAGAAGTGAAATATTGTCAATGACGTTTCTTCAGAGCGGCATGTTTTGATTATGGGAAATGATTTTACTTCACCTCCCACACTCATTCTTTCAAAGAAGAGGGTTAAAAACCTACTTCAAGTTATACATTTCAAGCTAAGACTCTTCCTTGGAAAAAACATGTGCTTCCTTGTAAGGCATATTGATAGAAAAAGGGCTGATTTTTGGACAAATTTCCTCTGTGATGAGGGATATGAAGGAGCCCAAGCGTCTTCAGGTTTGTGGAGTCTGCTAATTAGTAACTGTACATTGTTGATGTATCATAGCATTGGGTTCTTCAAGTAAGAATTTGAAAAAAATTATGAAAGACAGTTGACATTTGAAAATGGTGATCAGAATTTCTCCTCTGTTCCCTGGAGCTGCTGCTCACCACGTTCCTCAAAGAAATCATTTGCTGAAATTATTAACCCTACCTCCAGTTATGATTAGTCAGGATAAGACACCACCTCCTTGTGGTAGTGCCACCAATTTTCTGCAGCTGAGGGCAGGAAGCAATGATTTGAAATCATCAATGTAACCTTTTCAGTAATCTGATGATTCTTATTGATCATGAAGATGTTGAGAGAAGCTTTAAAATTTTTCTACCTTCTTAGGGAACGGAGTGGTATTACTATATGATCCTTGTTTTTTCAAAGAAAGAATACTTTTTATTTTCAAAAATCTCTTTTGACTTTTCAAAAAGAGAACCATCAGGTAGTGGGATTTATATATAATTTATACACATTGTTACTGCATTGAATGCTCCAAGCAGAAGAAAAATAATATTTAAAAAGGAGATTCAGCGATTAAACAAAACAAAACAAAAAAACCCTTGTAGATAATTCAGTGCGGTGAAATAGGAAAACAAAAATTTGGTCGTGAAAGCTCTGACAGGTAGCTCTTCTGTAGGATATTCTATTAACATAGCAGCTAATCTCCTGCAGCCAGACTCTGCAAGTTTCCAGTATTTTTTACCTGCTGAAGTAAGCTAAGATCCAGAAGCATACTGCAGGACAGTCTGACTGCAGAACAAAGATCCACTTTTAAGAGTCTAAATCATGAAGATGGTCTGGGTAAGTAACCAAGGACATTTACATGTGTCTCATTCTAGTGAAACCTGTCATGAAACAAAGTGAATGCTCTATCTCTTAAAGAAACTGTGCATACCATCATATTTATTTCTGGGGAAAATAATAACAGCCTATGCTAGAATGCAATGTAAGATAGCTACAGACGAATTTAAGGAAGGGAAGATGGGAAAACAGAAATGGAGAGAATCCAGCTTTTTCATGCTGGAGAGAGCAGGGCAGGGAAGAAAAAAATAGCAAAGGTAGTCCAGATTTCTCTTTTTGAACATGCCTTCACAGTTCCCTTCTGCATTACTTGCCTGTTTCTTCTCTTCATGAATGCAATGAATTTTTTTTGTATTAAGATAAGCAGAGAAACCATTCACCAAAGTTTCGCAATAACAATGGTTTTTGATATTGACTAATTACCATCTAATATAGGTAAATTGTACTTTTCGTCATGAATGTTCTGGTCTATGAAATATATGCCAGTGTTTTAATGTGGACGATCCATGAAAGATGACTGGAACTAATTGTTGTGGTTTGCTTGTGAATACCTCAAAATATGGACATTTACACAATAACTTCACAATTCTGTTCATTGTGCTCTATCATAATGTAACTCACCAACTTATGCTCATTCTGTATACTTGTCTAGAAGCAGGAGAAAACATCCATTAAAATTCTCATCTTGCTTTAGGTATTTTTTCTTTAGTATATTTCAAAAAATAAATTAATGAAGTGATGGGAGAAATGGGGAATAAACTAATATTATGGTTTCATTATAGGCATTGCAATTATTACAGAACTCATCATGTATAACAAAGCTATCATTACATTTGCATGTTTTATAGTGTATCTACTTAAGTACAATATGTCAGTAAGCATCAGTTTCTAAGTGACTAGAGTTAAAATTATTCTCAGTAAATCTTTCTTTGAATCTTTTCGTGCTAGTAATGTTACATAAAGTGTCACCTATTTTCCTTTTAAAAAACCTATCAACTCACAATATAAGATTTGGTGAACTTGCACTGCCACTTGGAATAAATAATTAAATACAGCCAAAGGACAGTGACATTTATGCTTACATTTCCCTAAATAATGTAAATAAAAAGAAGGTAAAATTAAAATAATTTTTTAATATAAATGGCTGAAGTGTATGAAGACAATTAATTTGTTTTGTCTTTTTAATCATTCTTGCATGGAAAAGAGTTAATTTTTCAGGTATGAAAGAAGTTACAATAAAAAGAAAATTAAGGAAATTAAACAAAATTAAGGCACTTCCTATTTACACACCCTCTTCCTGCCCTCATTTGCCTGAATTATATCTGACTTCAATCCCATATAAACATCCTGTCAGCACTTCCTCCACAGGTAGAGTGACCTCCTCCTGGATGTGAAGAATGACGTCACCTACATGTTCTGTACCATTTTGCCTCAGTCATTGCAACTTCACAATTGCAGACAGTAACATAATCTGTCAGTTCTTATGCCAGGAGACTTCTCTTTTTTTTTGTCTTTGTACAATAGTACAAAACATGTCTGTAAACTCTGTGATGTTTATAAACACTTCCTCAAATTTATTCTCTATGATTTTTGAAAACCTTTTGTTTAAATCTGCCAAGATGGAGTAAATTAATCACCCCTGGCAATCGTTTTTGGATTACAATGCAGCAAGCATTTTTTATTGGGTTGGATATCTACAGCAAAACAAATATGGTGTGTTCATAAATGGAAAAGAAGTCAAAACTCTTATTTTATGCTTCATGATAACAAGCAACCACAGATATTCTGGGATCTATTTCTACCAGATCCATAAAATAGCAGACCTATTTTAGGTGGCATATCACACAGTACTGCTAATAGGTCTCTTCTGGGAGTTTCCTGTTGTTTTGCCAGAGGAGCTCTCCTAATTCAGTTTTACATTGTTTCTCCTGAGGTAGACGATTTGAGCAAATGAGTTTCTTGGGACTGGTAGTTGTGGTCACTAGAATATTCAGTAGTTCAACATAACATAGCCTAAGAATTCCTTTTCTCTGTAGAAAAATGCATATCTGGGTGTTCTGAATTTCCTTTTCAATAGTAGAGAATTTATTGTCATTATAAAAAAGACAAAGACTGCCTAAGATAATTAATATGTATGAATGCCAAGCATCTGACCAAGATCTGGAAGTATGAAAAGCCCTCCTTCTCTTTCATCCCTTTATCCTTTCTACACCTGAACTGTTTCAAAAATATAAAGAAATACAAATAAAAATTTTCTATATGAACAGAAGAGTTCAGACTTTTGAGTTCTGACTAAATTTTTAGCCTTTAGCCTCACCACATGGATAAAATGTGGTGTCATGTCTGGTGCACTGCTACCTTCATGCACATTTTTCTTCTGTCAGCAAACTTCTTACAGTCTAGTATTCCACAATATTCAACAAGCTGACTTTACAGATAACAGCAGTCTGTTTGTTTTCACCTGTGGTGTCTTATATAAAGATCCTTAATGTAAAGGTCTTCAGCTGAGAAATCCACAGAGAAATGAATATGAATTGATATAAAAGGTAAAGGTGATAAGGTCCACCTGTAAGGGGAAAGAGACAGTGTAGGGTGGTGGCTGTTAAGGTTAGCTGAAAGGAGAACTGTCACACAAGGTCTAGCAGAGAACCAGAATGTGGGGATGACATATCCCAAAGGGACTAAAGCAAAAGAAATCCTAAATACCACATGCAAGAAAAATGTCTTTATCTCCAATTAGATTTAATTTTGAAAGATTATGGTGATGGCTTTTAAATTAACTCATTTTTTGCAGTATAAGTTTTTAGTAAGGAATTATTCACAACAGCATATGACATTCTCCTACACTGAAAATGCTGTAACCACCTAATTGACTGGATTTTACCTTTATCTTATCTGAAGGATACTGGTCTTGAAATGGTACATAGAAATGGTATATTTGCAGAGATTGTTCCAAAGATACTGCAAAAAAAGTTGTGAAATAAAGTACACAGTGCCTCCTTTTTATTTTCTTTTTTTTTCCACCCTATTTGCCTTAACATCTTTAAGCAAGAAAGCCTAACTTTCATGTCAATAAAAGGACAAGACATTGTCCCCAGCTAGGAGATAACTAGCTTAATAGTCATTAATCTCTATTTGAAATATTCATAATGTCTATTATCTGGAGAATTAACTAGGACATCAGCAAATTTTTTCTTGAGTTCAGTAAAATTTACAATAACAGCTGTAGGAGTTTACACATATGCTCAAACCTAACACATCCCTATATGATGAAAAACTAAAGGAATAGAGTAGTCTTGGGAAGCAGAATTCCTCCTGATCTACTGGTTTATTTAGAGAACTTTACAGTTGCTATACATGATCTCAGTGGTCCAGAGAGCACCTGGCAGTGGGAACAATCTCTTCCTAAATGCCATTGCTTGCTGTGGCCATACTCTCATTCGAGAGCAGTTCTTGCATCGCCTGTGACCTGACAGAATGGTACTGAAGTAGTAGGTACATCACAGACCAGTTAAAGCACAGAAGAGCAAGAAGTTCAATCACAAATTCAATTTGATAAGTATACAAGCTCATTTTTTACTTTTCACAACCATTTGTACAAGATACTCTGTTTTTTGGAATGTTTAAGGGTGCATGAACACATGGCCACATGTGCTTACTACATCTAATGTTTCAAGTCCTTCTCCTCCTTATGTATATTTCAACCATGCAGACAGAAAGAAAAAAAAATACCATGTTATTCAAGTGAATAAAGATAGGCAGAAATAATCAAAACTATGGTCTTAGTAGGCAATTCATGACAAACCACAAGACTTAAATTATTTGCACAGCGAAGAGAAATAACTTGGAAACACAAAATCCCTATTTATATAAAATCTGTGAACTGAAAGTATGCTAAATTTATTTAAAAAAACATAGCTGCAGAAAGGACTTTACATAGCTGAACTAATTCTGATAACAATGCAAACAACTTCCAGTATCTAGAGCTTTAACAGTATTCAGAGATCATGTGTATCTTCCCTGCTGATATTTGTCTAGTGAAAAAGAGGAGATATTACTAAAATACACATAAAACTAGAATGAAATAATTTGTAAGCAAAGTAGCTCAAAACCCAGAAAATACTATCTCAATCTTCCTGTATTCTTTTTTTATTCACTGCACCATAGCATGAGTAATTTTGAAACTGCAACATTCCATTTATTGTACAATTATGTTCTATTATTTTCTTGTTACCACAAAGCTTCCAGGAAAACATGCTCCATATATGCCTAAGCAGTTTACCTTGTATGAGTATTTGCATTAAATAAATGAAAATTCACCTCTTTCTAAAGATATCATGCCGAGACACAAAAGTATTCCCTGCTATTAGGAATGTGCTTGTACAGATCTAAAAATTGTAAATGAATTTGTAGATGGTTGGTGTCCATTTAAGTGAAATAGACTGAGCATAGATCCTTATGAAAATGTGTTTATTTAACAGAAAACCCTAAATATTTTTATTAAATAGGCTGATTTCTTGGGGATATAAGATTTTAAAGGGCTATACTTAAAAGCAGTATTCCAATGACAGTCTATAGTCTCTTTCTTTAACAACATTTTAGGCTGCAGGACATGCTTCGGAAGTCCAGTGGAAGGTTTAGATAAATGCATGGTATAGCAACTAGCAGAGAGACTTACATATTTATTTCCCCAATACTGAACTACCTAAATAATTGATTTACTTATAATGGGGATCTTGCAGCTTCCATTGTAGTTATGTCTATTATCGCAAATTTAAAAAGTCAAGCTGACTGTTTATTACTTCTATTAAATGCAAAGTACTTACTTTTGAACTTTATTTTTATTTAAAATTGTTTTACTTTTCTGAATGGTTAATGAAGAAAAATAAAAAGAAAACAAAACAAAATGACCAGCAGTGTTTGTGTGGATGTGTAATACTCAATGTCTGAGGTTTTGCAAATTAAACACCAATAGGGAAAAAAATCGCATGAGGCGAAATGAAGCTTCAGAACAAATGTATTTCTGTGATACTGTCTGTAATTCATGCTAGATAATCATGAACCCAGCAGCTAATGACCTCTATCTACTCTGATACATTAAGTCCAACCAAAGATAATGGTGTCCTGCGTAAATTAACAAACCCAGTGGTAAACTTGCTTCTAGTTCAGCGGGAGACAGTGTGCAAATTAGCATTGGTTCTTAATAAGATCAGTGTCCTGCAATCTACAGTTCTGTAGTGTTCATAATGCTGTTTCTTTTCAGGTGAAAATTTTTTCTCTAGAGGACACTTGCACAATACATTTTTCTGACAGAGAATCATCCTCACCCTAATCAGTTCCCTCCTTGAAAACTTTCCCTATTTCTTGTACTTTCATGCTGTGAGTGCTGCTGTGAGTTGTTGGGAATGATTATTCATTTGTAAGCTTCTTTAATAGCATTTCCTTTAGATGTTGAGGTACCCAACAGAGCAAACCAGGATTTGATTTTATAATTATAACAATTCAGCAAAAGTAATGGTCACTCTACTGGCAATCTTTTTCTAATTTGTTCATCATAGTTTATTACCTTCTGAAAATTTCAAATAAATTATTATCTGTTACATAATTCAGAGCAAACTATTATCAAGGACCTGATTCTGGGAACTACAGTGCATATTGCCCCTACATGCTTAGGGTTAGGCTCTATCCATCCAATTCTGAACTCAGATTGCTCAACAGCTGTCCTGAGGTATCTCACACCATTTGAGAACCAGTTCCTATACCCTGCTCTCCACACCATAGAGCATAGTATGAACAAAGCTACACCCAGGAGAAATTTGACACTTGCTACTAAATAATGATTTACTGGATATTTAGCAACATCATCCCTGTCCCTTGAAACAACTTGTTGGTGTTTCCCTTACTTGACTACAAAATCACAACTGATTATTTTAAAGTAAGATATATTTTTAAAATACCTTCTTTTCAGGTTTTTTTAAAAATACTTTTTAAAACTGATAAATGGTATTACATTTGGGTTAATGTTGACTGGCTTATGTGATCAATTTTTTCTATCCCTTGTCAAAAAGATCATTCATGGGCAATCTTTCCACTATCCAGCAATCTCTGTAGAAGATCAGACCCCATGTGCCAAATAAAAAAGTTATCTATATTGTCCAATATTAGATGAATACTTTTTCTATGAACAAAATTTTTACAATATTAGATGAGGTCTAATG
Organism: Zosterops lateralis; assembly: GCF_965231275.1. Lineage (NCBI taxonomy): Eukaryota > Metazoa > Chordata > Aves > Passeriformes > Zosteropidae > Zosterops > Zosterops lateralis. The sequence continues at coordinate 30,440,165 of NC_139761.1, read as the reverse complement.
AAAGCATTTCAGCTATAAATTGTGTGCTGAAAAATGACAATGTTCCCTAATTTTTCTGTGTATTGTGAGACATGATTATGGAGCTGGGGGCAGGGGGATGTTCTGGTACATACCTGATGGAGATAGGAGACTGTGGTATATTCTTCTAATGGGAGTCTTGCAAGAAAAAGTTTAATACACAGCTCTTGTCTGAACAAACCTCTCACTGTAAAATGTTTACCTTTAATGACATGTACTATTATTTCATGATTATTTTAAAATACACTTAAAGAGTTTTACATGTTAACCAGCTACTAAGAATGCCTTAATAGACAACTAATTTTTGTTAGAGGTGTCTCGACAATTTGAATTTTATATGCATGCATTATGTTTTCTTAAAATGGGGAAATTATGCATCTGAAGGAATCTGTCTAGAATAATGGGGTTCTATAGAGGTTACTTTAATCACGTTCACCAGCAGTTATAGCTGTTTTACATCTTATTTGCAACAAAAGGGAACTCTAATTATCTTCCAAAAGAGCATAAAATGGTGTGCTTTGCTGCTGATGTAATGTTGATTCGTGAATGCTGCTGATCAGAACTGACAACAAAATACATGTCACACTTTTAAAAAATCAGTGGTGGTGACAGGATAACCCTCTTTTGTGACCTGGGGACCAGGAGACGAGGTATATATTTGCTTTCTAAGTAGATACCATTTACAGTTTTTCACTTTGAAATAAAAATCAAAATGCTGTTATAGATGGGTTATTGATGATTTTTAACAATGCATCAGTTCTGTTATGACTTACAAGCTACCTTCTGTAAAACATATCTAGTCCTTGCAAATCCCAATAAAATGGAAAGGTCTGCATATTTGTATCATTTTTTATAAATTACTGACTCTTTATTTTGTATTCCTATATACTGACAGGAATAGAAGTACTTACAGTATCTATACTAGGTATGTATTTTCTCCACATGGTGTAGGGGACAACAAAGAATTCTGGTATCTTTAAATGCTTGGAATTCAAGCTCTCACATAACTGCAAATTAGAAACATGCAGCCCACCAAAACCTGCAAAACTCCCTAAATCTGATTCAGCCGTATATCAATACCTATGCCAACCACGCGTACGGAACAGTTCACTTATACTCCATTTCAATATGGAGTTAATCCACAGAGATCTAAATACATTAGGCATAACTGATATTTGCTACATGGCACTGTTTACCACTCATAGTGGAAAGGTAATACTTTACATCCCATGCTTGAATGCTCTGCGCTTAACCTAGATACCGAGATATCTGCCCAGTATGAAAGTTTAATCCACAGCCTTGTTTATTTAAACTAAGGACAGTAATTAAAATGCCTATATAGGCTGCATTCAGCCTTCTTTTATAACTGTCAATTTTCATCAGCATTGCTGGGGTTTAACACTTTAGTAGGTCTAGCTCTGACTATATAAATTTTAAATAGTCTGTATTTATTACTGTATACCTCTTCTATGGTACTTACTGAGTAATAAATATTTGTACAATATATCTTTTTCTAAATTTGGCAGCTTTGCATACCAGCAGTATGTGTGTGTGACTTTGTGCTAGTACGTAGTAAATCATTTGTGCATGGTTAAATAAAGCTAAAGGTTTTCCTCAATCTAAAAAATAAAAGGAAAAACTTGGTCCACTTTAATCTACCCACACAGTCTGTGGCTTAGAAATGATTAAAGTCGAAAATGTATTTTATCAGAAGTCTTTCTGATAGTAGTTTTTCCTTCTGTTCACTTTCTCTATCTCTTTGTGGAAGTCATCTACTCCTGTAAATAATTCCAAATCAGTGATATGAGTAACATTATTTTCCAGTGCTTTCATTTGTAGATGTTGTCAAACAATTTATTTTATAACCATTTTATATCAGTATTACGTAATTTGATCCAAAAGCTCCTAGAACTAGCTTCAGCAAGCAAATTATTTTAGAGCAGAAAAGGGCGTATGATTGACTAAAGATTGGTTTTGAGAGAGGAGGAATGACCTCAAAAGCTTTTCTGTCTAGATTCCTAGAAAATTTAAGTAACATTTTCATTAGATATGATCTGTTTATTCTGATGCATTTTCTTTACTTTTCATCTGAGCAATATTCTTACAAAGAGTCTTTAAATGCACAAGAATGGTTCTCTCCTGCCAAATACCTGGGGAATGTCATTTGAATTTTATAATCTATTTTTTTTTCTACTGGATATCAAGACATAATTCATTTTAATTATTAGTACATTACTCATCACTGCTCATACGGAAAGAAAATACAGCTTTACAAATTCTGAATTGTACCTTTTTGTTTAAAAAGCAAAAAATCAGGCACAAAAAATCAAGTACAAAAAATTCAATTGGTTAGTTTTCTATTCCTTTATTTGCATGAAAAATTTTCCTCGATTTTCATCACTCCTAGTTTGAAGCTCTGTAAATATGGGACAGAAAGAGTTATTTCTGAATATTTAAGAAGATACAAAAAAATTTTGTTTATCCTATCTGTATACCACAAATTCACACTTGTATTTTTCATCTTCACTTTTCCATTTTCCACCACATAAAAAACACATCTGACCTACATATCTGATGAGACTAAGTAGGATGTTCCCACATCTATTACCATTTGAAGGTAAGAACTCTTCTTTATTAAGTTCAATATCCTAAATTAAATTCTCTATTTCTTTAATTTGAATTAAAGGCTTTGTACTGCTTTAATTTGCTGCTTAAACAACAAAAAAATCTTGTTTCTAGCCAAAAAAAGGGCCTTAAGTTATGGATAGTTTCAGGTGTTGGCTTCTTTTAGTACCATTTTACTCATGATCTACATAGAACCTCTAGATGGGTGGGAAGGAACGGCCTTGTCATTTCTATGAGGCTCCTTCCTCTTACCACACTCCTCAAAAAGCTCCTTTATACCCCTGCAATGAGAGTTTCTGGATTGCTAATAGCCCAACCAATGCCATTTTTGAGACAGAACATTTTTTACATGGAAAACAATAAATATACAGAAATGTATATTAAAAAAAACAGTGAGATTTTGTATTTTCCTCAGGATCAAAGGAGGGGAACTGAAAACTCTGAATTTCTGAAAACTCTGTGAATTCCTCTCAGTCTTGATATTCCTCCTCAGAAAACAGGAAAATGGTCCTTTCATGTTGATATGATCTATTTCGAATAATAAAAATAATAGTATTGAGTATTTTGACCAGTCTTTCATTTCCCAAATTCCCCTGGTCTGGATTGAAGTCTTTTAATAGAGAAACATGGATAATCAGCAATGTGATTTTAAGCTTTTGGTGCTACACAGAAACACAGAATTGTCTGATGAGCTCCTCAACAAATAGTTTCCTATTATCAGCTTCTCCATCAGGCTGGCTCCACTGGAACACCCATGTGTTACCCAGAACTGAGACAGACAGATCCCCAGTTTGCATCTCAAGCTCTGCCCTCAGCTCACATTTCTCTCAATTTTTCTCTCAATCTCTTGTTCCCAATCTCCTGTAAAATCTTACCAGCGCACCAGCCCTATTTTTCTCTTTATAGGCTACTTTTTCCCCCTTTCTTTACTGCTAAAGGATCCTTTTTTAATTTCTTTTTCAGCAAGTAGACATAACAAGAAGCAAACTCCCGTCCTACTTCATGTGGAAGGTGGGGAATGAAGTGGGCAGTAGTCCTGTCTCTGTCAGGTTGCTGGGAGGAGAAGAGAGAGCCCTCCCACATCAGCCTGCCCTGGCTCCTCTCCTCAGGAAGGGAGTGTGCCTGGGAGCCAGGTAAGGGGAAAGGCTTTCCTTGCGTCACAGCCAAAATTTGTCATAGGCCTGGAGGTTCCCATGTCATCCTGCAATCTCTGCCAGAAGCCCATTACTCATCTCCAATTCATTCATTATTGCTCCATGTTACTCATTAGCATTGCTACAACTGTGGGTGGGAGCTCCGAGCAGACGTCTCACTCTCCAGGCCTTGCCTTCACAAGCTGGCCCTTTGTGCAAGAAGTATTATTTTTAAATGTCAACCATGTATTAAGTAATGACTCAAGGGACTAACAAATCAAAGCTCAAGGCTTTGAGTGAGACACTCATCTGTCTAATAAACATGGTATTAGATTGCACTGGATCTCATTTAACCACCAGTCACCCTTTAAGATCAGCTGCTTTATTTCACTATTTTGTACCTAAATATTGTATCTAAATATGTTTAAACCCAGACCTTCAGCAGGTAGCAGGGCCAAGTGTGAGAAGCAGCAACAAAGACAGACTTCAGGTGTCAAGAGAGCTCTTAGCACCTGAAGAGTAACACAAAGAAAAAGAATATTGTTCATTGACAACTTGTTTCTCTTCTTACTACTTAAAAATCCAGGCCCAAAATATATGACTATAGAGCCTGATCAAAGCCCGTTAATTTCCATAGTATTCTTGGCATTGACTTTGATAGGCTGTGAATCAAGCCCATCCCCAAGTAGAACATATGGGTCTCTTGCACAGCTTATTTCTATTCATACTTCACTTTTTTTTTTTTTTTTATTTATTTCATACATTATTCACAGTTTGTGATGGCAGAAAGACAGTTTATATCAGTGACACAAAGAAGACAAAGAAAGAAATACAGCATATGTGTTGTCATTATTATGAAAACTAAGGCATATTGGGCACAATGCATTTCATTTTCATTATATTACAGGATTCTAATAAGCATCATTGATAGTGAAGTCACTTGTCCTCAGCACAAGTAAAGAAGAAAGAAATGAAAACTTTTCAGGTTGTTTTTGAAAATCTTGTATACTGTCTAGGCATTTTAGGCACAAATTTAATTTCACTTCAACATCTCAAGTTCCTTTGATGACAAAGTCACATATCTTTAGTCCCAAATACAAAAGTAAATAAGACATTTAGATAGCTTTCTTTTACTTTGAAGGCAGTTTTATATTTGAAAATGTGAGTGTCTGTATCAGACACATTGAATTTTCTGGTTCAGTCCAGCTCTGGGCTTAGTTAGGGCAATTATCTAATACCTGATAAAACACAACAGTGTCTACCTGAAAGTCTGCAGAAATGCATGAAATCTTTAAGTAAATACAGATTAGGATGGAAATGCAGGATGAACTGTCTCTCATGACCAGGACTCTGGGCCCATCTCTATGCAATGTGTGCAGTTATAACCAAACTCACATATTCATTAATCTAGGTTATAGCTTGGGGTCTCAAAAGACCTGAGGAATGTTGAGCTTTCACCCTAATTTTATATATTTTATTTTCATCTGAATTTTAATTTAATTTAACTTAATATAATATTTTTCTTAATATCTCTCAAGTTGTTTTTTTTTTACCCAAAGCTCCCAAATATTTCTTTCACACATTGCCTTCACTTCCTCTCCACTTAGATCTGCTTTTTTGTGCAGATTAAAAATTAATGTCTGATTGCCAGGAGGAGAGAGTGATTATGAAATTCTCTGTAGCAATATTTTAAACAAATAAATAAAAACAGCTGGGAAAAGTCAACAAGTTCTCCAAGTCAATAATATAATGTCTCTTGAAAATATGGACAGAATGTTTTCCCATTCAGATGTGGCAATGGTATTGCTAACAGCATGCAGCAACTAGGAAAGAGAACACTAAATGGCAATAGCCTTTTGTGGTGATTTTTCTTCTGGAAGGAGGATAATGAATGAGCATGATTTTTCTTGTGAGTCAGTGATGAATATTTTCCATGTATGCCACTGCTGAGTTTCCTGTGGGTCGTAACAGATACAAGTGGGAGGATAGGATAGTTGACTGGGAGAGGATCACAGAAATAAAAAATACATCCCCAATGTTAAGTGAACAAAGAGGATTCTATTTAAAACCATTTATTTTAAAATGCTTTCTCAGATTTTTCACTCTGAATGGAAATTCACTCCCCTCAAGAGCAATAAGGTCATATATATACGCACTTTATTTTGCAGAAAATTCTCATTCATCAGTCCTGTCTCTGAGTTCTAGTAACCACATGTGCATTCTTTAATAGATTTTTAAAAATATTTTTAATGAAAAGAAGACAGAATACTCCTATGAACATAGTTTCCACATAACACATAGGTAGGTATATGCTACTGCCCTAACCACTTAAGTATTTTAGATTGTTGACCAATGTTTGGATAATGGATGTGTTATTTAGTGGTTGAAGTGTTTTCAAAACTTAGAATTTGCTATGTCATCACATCACAATTTTAAAAAGCCAGTCAGAAAACTCTCTTCCAAACATGAGAAATGCTTTTTGAGATTTGTTTTGCTTTTCTTTCTCTAAGACTAGGGCTAATTTTAGTTCTATGCTGAAAAAGGTCTCCTGGCCTCTTGGAGTAGCAAACCTATTCTTCCAAGTGGTCTACATAGCTCTGGTGGCCACTCGGTCAGTGATCAAGTACTGTGCACCACCAAACAGTTTATACTCACTTTATTTCTCACAAGTTGAAGAAAATAGCCTTATGCACCTATGTTGTTTTCTTCAGTCTTAAAGAAAATAATATAGATGGATAAAGTCTTCCTGAAGGACACACGGTAGTAGAAACAGCTTGTAGCATTGTGAGACACCAGTTTCCTCTTGTACCTTAAGCTGGTGGTGAGCTTATGTCAATGCATTCTCCCATGCCTGGATCTCCTTCCTGGGTCCCCTTCCTTCCTCTTTAGTGTCGCTCTCTCCCTCTTGTCTGGGCACACAGGAGTTTGCACGTGGGAGGGCTATTTGAAATGGAAGGGTGGTAGGCACAGGCTGTTGCGTGAAGCCTGTGATCTTCTCATCTCTCCCATCTGCCCTCCAAAATCTTCCTGACTTTCCAAGACGTATAATCTATTCTCTTCTCATTGTACTTTCCCCCAAAACACCTTTGCTGATTCTTGGCCCTCGCTTCTAAATACCTGGGAATGTCTCTTTTGGTTCAGCAATTTTTAATTTTCTACTTCCAAGGGTGAGAATGATGCCAACTATTTTATCCTCATCCTTCGAAAAAACCCAAATTTCCACAGTCTGTTCTGATGAGGAAGCATGAGACTGCCCTAATTAAGAAAAAGTGGAGCTTCCAAAGTTGTTCTGAAAGAGAAAAAAATATAAGCAAAGAATGTGACAATGAGACAAAGTGGAATGGTCAGTGGAATATGGGAAAATGCCACAAGTTTCTGGTCAATGTCTTTCCAGCTGTGACTTAAAAATCTACCTAGTATTTTGACACTCTTACAATATGAAGCATTGTGTGAACAGACAATAAATGTAAAATATTCACAATAAATGTGAAATGTTTCCAATAAACCTGGAAAGAAATTTTAATATCCCTAAAGTGGGACCAATTATAGAAACTCTGCCCAGTTTTCAAATAAGAAAACTGCAACTTTTCTTCGTATTTGTCTTCTTAAAAAGAACAGCCAGCCTATGCTATATGCTCTTTCAACTATATTTCAAATATGACTTTTTATTAATGTCACTGTGATTACTTGCTTTCCTGACTCCTTGTAAGGAATAAGATTTGTTTAATCTCCTTTCTCTCCAAGCTACTTGTCATACTGAATTCCAACTTTCAAAAAAAAAAAAAAAATCTTAATCTGGCTAGTTGTCTTATAGTATTTGGCTTCTTCTAGATTAGGGTGGGTTTTGTGTCTTTAATAAAAGAAGGATATTTTAGAAGTAACTCAGTGCTGACTACCAATATGAAAAAAAACTTTTAATATTACTGTCTTAAGGACTATTATTACAGATAAAATGTATTTTGATCTACTCAGCAATGTGGAAATATTATATTTGCAGAACAGAAATATTTAACCCAACCAAAACCAGCAAACCAAAGAAAATTCAGGAATTCAAAAACCTGGGAACAAATCATTAAAGAACAAATCTTCAAAATATATAGGCATATGTCTCATAGTCTGAAACAAATATCTGAGCAAAAATATTTCATTTTGAAAATCCATACAGATAAATGTGAAAATAATTCTTTGCTCAACAGCTTCCTTGTGTTAATAGCATAAAGGAAGTTTTAAATATTGTTACATCCAGAAATGGATTCTGATTTTTATTTTCTTTTAGTGACAGTGCTCATGACTGAGACTCCTGAAACTCATAATTCTGGTTTATATATTGAAACAGGGAAAGGAATGAGCTCTGCAATTTGAATAGCAACCTCAAAAGCAAAAAAAAAAAAAAAAAAAAGAATTTTACAAAACTGTACTATATTAGGAGACTGAAGGAAAACATCAATTTAAAGCCATATAACGAAGTGGTTGAAATTATCTACGAGACAAACAAATACAAGATTCAAATTTAAAAATAATACCTCTTTAAGACAGTGTCTGTGTGCCTCAGTCATAAACTGGGGCATTGGTTTTAACGTGAAACACTAAGCAGACAAGATCCTTCATATGCCAAAGACAAGCGTTCCAGCAAGAGGGGTTTTCTTTGTTACCACCATCTTCTAAGTGTATAGGCAGACACAGGTTTGCAAAAATAAGCGTAATAATGCATTAACTCAAAGAATATGGCCAGAAAACATGAACTTTTTCAGTCAAGCAAGTCTTTTTTCAGGTCATATCCTTCAAACTAACATAGATATTTCATGATTATGTCAAAGCCAGTTTTGCAAATATTTAGAATCAAAGTAAATGAGGTCAGAATTTTGTGGAAAAGACCAGTCAATTATCCTATAATTAAAGCCTGCATAATAATGCATTACACCATGGAATATAATTCACATTCAGTGTGCAGCTGTACAACTGGTATTTCCTAACACCAGAATAATAGACTGCAATCTCAGTAATTGTGGCACTGACTTGAAAATCTTGAAGATACAGAGGATGTAAAAGACATTCTCCTCAGAAATTGTGGGTTTGTTTTTTTTTTGATAAGCACAATGACATTATGTCTCTCCTCTTCATTCAAAACTCTGGTGAGCAAGTCAATTTTGTGCCTTGCATTGTTAAAATTTTGTAATACTTTTGCAAGACTGACATACGTGGCTAAGACTAATAAAGCCACACCTTTTAAACACATACTCTTCGTGTTTCTCCTGGCCTGCAACTGCTTACCTTATTGCATCTACTGCCCTAAGGAGGAGATGTGTTCACACTCTGCATTAAATACATTTATAGAGCAGAAATGCACATGCCCGTAAAAGAAGAGTAAACTGGCCCTCTCTGAGCTGGAGGATCAGATCGTGATTTCTCAATCAAAACCAAGTATTTACATGCCTTCAGCTGTATCTTGCATAGAGGTGAGACTTCCTGGTTCATTTGCTACAGTCTCTTGGCACCAGTAAGATACTGATATAGATAGCAGTCTTATTCATGCTTCAATCCATTTATTTGATGAAACCAGAAGTTATTTAAACTCATCTGTAAAAGCTTCAGAAAGTAGTAAAGTATTTCAAACATTAGGCAAGAAATCAGGTGAGTTACATACATACATACATACATACATACATACATACATGTATTTTTAGAAAAGCCTCAACAAGAGTAAAATACCAGAACACTTTTAACTATGCAGACCCTGCAACATAATCAGCAAAGTGAAAAAATTCAGGCGTGTCCCAAAAGATGTAGCTGGTTAGTGAAATACCCATGTTAGAAGAAATGTCAAGTATTCTGGGTGCTTCGTGTAATTTCAGTGATTCAGTGAAAAATGCATAATTAAATAATATAAGATGATCATATGATCCAAAAATAGAGGTAATGACCTTAATCCACTCTGTAAGCTGTACATAAGAGGCACATACCAGCTTCAGTGTTTCTCAGTATACAGTTTTGCCAGCTGGGAGGTGAAGAAATCAATTATTGTTCATGACTGTGATTTTATGGGTTGCGAACAGTGGATCCGAGTCAATCAAACTCAGATTTTTATCCAAAGGAATAACTGACTGTTTATGCCATTAGACATGAATTGCTGCTTCATTAATTATTAGCTAGCCACTATTTCCAAAAATGGTGACAGAAGAATATTGTGTGTACATATCTTCATGCAACTTGCACCAGAGCTGGAGTATTATCATTAAAATAACTCTTGTTGTCAGTCATTAGGGCTTTTTTCCAAGTTCCGTTCATGCTCATATACTCATCATGCCTCTTCTTGTTTTTGTAACTCAGGGATGCACAGTGAGTTCCAAATACCATTTGCTTGTTCAAGGCCTGGATTGTTGGCTCCTTCCCTTACAGTGCTCTGAGCAAAATCAACATTTTTCTCATTCATTCTACTCCTTTGCTTTTCAGAGGCAGAGCTACCACTGAAGATGATTTGCAGTTTTTGATAGATCAACACAGCTCTGCATCAAAAGCTGTCTTGCATGAATTTTAAGCATACAGCTTGAGGAAAGCAACACTTCTGTATATGTAAAGTCTGTAGGTAAATATCTGCACTGCTTTAGAAACTGAGAAGCATTTTGCACTGCAGGCAGAAGGTCATATATTTGCTAAATTTGTTGCATTTGGTAAAAGCAGAATGTGCACATTTCTAAATTCTAATAGATGCATATAAATTAAGAATTATACGTAGCCGCATTTAAATCTTCTGTCACTTAAGGACAAAATTTTAACAGAAAACACCTGGATGTGTAACTTTTCTCTAACATCATAAACAGAATGTTCATTTGGAACTGTATTGCTAATTACTTCCCTAAGCACACTGGGGCTTTTTAATGCAGATTTTCTTAGGTTGTATGGATACAACAAGCAAACGTAATGGAAAACAAGGATGAGACCTGGGTTTCTTTTCCTTCTTGTAGGGACTCTACTATGTTATTAGAAGCAATGACACTAAAAGCTGTTGGGTACTGTTAAAATATCTTCAGGAATTCATCAGTGCTGACATTCTATTTCTTATTTATTACTGGTTCTTGCAAATGTGATTTCACACAACTTTTTAAAGGGACATAAAATCCTTGCATACCTTTGCCTTTAAGTAGCTCTGGAGGCTTGCTTACCTTTATGCCCTTAGCCTCAAGCAGCTCAGTTTCTGAGCAAGGTCCTGTTCACCTCTTTGTGCCAAAAAAATAAGTTCATAAATTCATGATCAGCCTGATTCACCAAACTAACAATAACAGCTTTCAACTTGAGTCAATAAGAGATACAATTTAGCACATTTTGAGACGCCCCAAAAGGCAAATCTAGATAGTTAATCAACTATTGTCCCCTGTTTCTAGAAATCTCAGAAATCACAGAATGATAATTTGAGTTTGGTGAGAGCTCTGGAGGTCATCTTGTCCAACGCCTTCTTGTTTCAGTATGGTCACCTAGGGCAGGTTTCCCAGGACTATGTCCAGATGTCTTTTGAGTATTTCCAAACTCCGTATTCAAGAGACTACACAACCTGCTGTCTGTGAGAGTGCTCAGCTACCTTCACAGAAAAAATTGTTTATGTTTAAGAAAAATAGTGTTATTTAACTGGCAGTGGTGAAGAGAAGCAGAAGCTAGGAGTGATAACTCTCACTTTCCCTGTGATTGCTTTGTCGTTTCCATGGTCAGACACTATGGACTTTTGTTTCCATTTTTATGTCAATAGCTGTGTGTCAAGTCCTAGAACAATAAAAAAGTCAATAAAAATTAATAATGGAATAACAGAAACCCCATTGCCTGAGTCACTTGATGAATGACTCAATGACAACACATTCATGAATACTCTTTGTTCCTGTGTTAATTGTGAAGCAACTTCACTGCCAGACCTTAGCCACAGTAACTACTGCTGCTTCCTAATGTAAGGGGATTTATCCTAGGTATGACACTGAAAAAGTGGTTATAGAGAGGACAAAAAAGATAATAGTAATAATAGTTGAAGACACCATCCTCAAAATATTTGACCTCCAGGGTACTTAATCTCAAGTGGGAAAACAAACCCAATGGGGAATGGTAAGGCTAGTTATGGTTGTTAGAAAAGTTTCTGGTATTTCCTTTGTCAAGGCAAGATTTTTTTATTCTCACTCTCAGAAAACATTTCCTATGTTTATCTAACACATCATATCCATCACACATATATTGTCATTCCTACATAAACCTTCAGTTTGGCTTTCCAATATAGCTAGAGGAAAAGTAAACAAGCAAACACATTCCTTTCTCCTAGCTGTGTCTGCAGTGGCAACGGCCAACGATTTTGTGAGTGAGGTTTTGTCTTGTTTTCCAGTTTGAGCCAACAATTACTACTGATCATACCAAAAAAGGACAGCAGACTAAACTGTATTTTACCTTTGTCCTTTTGTGGTCTTCTATGATTGACAGCTAAATTTGGATTTGCCATAAGTGAAAAGAGCAAACTCTTGGCAAGAGTCCTTAGATGACTCCACCATCTCCACTGCTTCATAAATTTGTCAGTTTACTTTCAGGGCTTTTTGTGGAGCTTCAATAAAGATCAACAGCAGAATGTACATGTCAACTTTTTCAGGTGTGGAGGTGTCCTCTCATGGTAAGTAGCTTTCAAGTTTATTACATTTGGGGTAATAATATCATTACTATGGTAATGACATAATATGTGCCACTTTTGGGAATGAGAAATTACACATAATTTCTATTTGCTTCAGTCTTGTTTCTATAGCAACAAGACTAGTAATTCTCATTAATGACTAGGTTGTTAGCATTGTTATTTTTGGTAATTCCAGGTTATTAATGTCCTTAGTTTTTTTGCATCTTATTGATTACTAAATCTGAGTGGTTGTTAAATGAAAAAAAAATATGTCCAGTTGACTAAAAAATAACTTCTACAAAAATCAAAGAGTGTCTTTTGAATCTAGTTTTAAAATTAGCACAGAATTAAGTTGAGAGAATAGAAGTAATAAATCGTTTAGACTAGAGGCAAAATTCAAACTGACTGATAAACACAAGCACTAAGACAAACCATGCAACTGTGATGAAAGTGCTGACATTATCATTTAACATTTCAGTTTGCCAAGTTCATCTTTCCACTAGAAAAGACATTTCTCCCCTAGAGTAATATTGCTATAAGAGCAGCAAGGCAGTTTCAGGCACAATGGTTGTCATCAGCTCATTTACCATTGGGATTCAAGGTTAAAGGTTGTGCCTAAATGCCACAAGGTCACTATTATAGCTACATATTCTGTTACATTTCATTCTCCTTAAGGGCAAACTGCATGCTAAATGCCTATGTACTAAAGAATTACAAATATAGTCTTCTAATTATAGAAGATATCAAGATTACACTTACATTCTTTCTCTTCTAAAATGTTGTACAGATGCCATGAAATAATTCCCCTAAAATTTAATCCACCTTAATGGAACTAGAGAGTAAGCTTGGCTTCTTCTCCCTATAAATGTTTATGCATGTCCATACTTTTACCTACTCACTCTTTGCTTGAGTAGTCACATATTGGTGCTTGCAGGACCGGGTGTAGTTTATCCTACTTGTTTTAACTCACTTTTCTTAAGAAGGCCTTAAAAATAGAATTCCTTGAAAATGCTTTGATAGTAAAGTTCATTATTTATTTTATGATGTCCTTTAAAAGTATATAGCGGCATTTTGCAATCACTTAGTAAACATTAATAACACATTTATAATCTCTTTAAGTTTAAAATGCTTCCATTGTCTTCCAAGCCAATATTAACAAGTAGAAGTTAGTGATGGACTTCTACATTTGGTGATCAATATATTAGGGCTTTTGGATTTAAAAATAAGTTACAGGAGGAGAAAAACAGACTTGGAAGAAAATTAAAGACCAAATGAAAGTAGAATAATCTTATCCCTTATTATTCCAAATCATAAGGTCCATACCTGGACCAGATCTGTGATGAAGATAACAAAATGTTAGACTTTATTTTGCTTCTCTGGAAGTAGGAATTAATTACTTCTCCTGCAATCAGGCAGGCAAAGACAACTTTGCAGGCCATGAATTTTCTTTCAAGGTGTATAGTATGGACTGCATAGTGTATCCCACTTTTGCTCATACTCTTCAGTAGCACAGCTGCAACTTATACTTTTGTGCAAACTTTTGACAAAATCTGCCAGTTCCAATAAATATATTTATATACGCAAAGGAAAAAAAAATTCTCTCAATGAAGAAATCCTCTTAATTTCTTCCCTGCATTACAAATCAATTCGGAGCCTGTTTTTACTGCAGGCTACTGGACAGAATTTATGGAGCTGCAAAGGATAATTTATTTCAACTAATCATTTCCTATACTAAATATTATTCATGTTAAACATCTTTTCTTCCTGCATAAAAATATATGGTTTAATATTTAAAATTATTATTTAAAATAATGCTTCACACTCATGAAAATGAATTTATAGGACTTCTATCCTTCTTTTGGGCAATGGGGACAAAGTAGTCAACTCACCCTACTAGTCAACTCACTCTAGAAAGATGAATTGTTGGAGACAGGAGATTTTGACAGAATGCACAATGCTAGTTGCCAACTGACACTGTGGGTCAACAGCCATTTAGCATAAATTAAAGCAGTGCGTAGGCTGCTGCAGTCTATGCCAAGACCAATGAATAACTCTTGCTTGGATGAGGATGCCTGGCTCATTCACAGCTCTTTTCAACCTCCTGTGCTTATGGCTTCCTATCACATCACTATGAATGTAGAAAGTGTTCAGGTTCTTTACCGTAAAAAGATGATCAGCTTCAAGGAATCATTTAAAAGATGGATCTGTGACAATGAAATTAAGTCAATCATCAGCATTTGCTTTATCAGCTATAATTTTTTACACACAAAAATAGTGAAAAAAGGCTAATACCCCCCCCTCCACACACACACACTTGTTTAGAAGTATCCAATATTTTAGGAGAAAATTCCTGCAAATATATTTTTGCCTACAAAGTCTATGATTTTTCAAATCACAAACTTGGCAAATTTCAAGCACCTAACACTGAGGAACATAATGGAAATATTCAACATGGGCAGCTTCTCTTCAGTGTAGCCTAAGAAATGAACATTAGTGGTGTTCAGACGTTTTCTGACAAGATGGATTCTAATCAGGTTTTGTCAAAACTGAGGTTTTGGTAGGAGTCTTTGCAACAAGATGAAAATTCTGGATCAAAATTAAAGGTAGAATCACATATTGAGAAAGGCCAGTGATTGCAGGGAATTACAGGTATCATAAAGAAAATTCCTCTTGTTTATTTTCATCTCCAAATGCTCTGTAGTTTGATATTTTCAGAAGAACAGAGAACTTGGGGAGAGAGGTAGCTCAGAGTGACTTTTTATTTTCCTAATGTGATGCGTTTACCCTGCCTGGATGCCAAGCACCCACCAAAGCCACTCTATCACTCCCCTCCACAACTGGACAGGGAAGAGAAAATGTAACAAAACGTTCATGAGTTGAGATAAAGGCTGGAAGAGATCACTCACCAATTAGCATGACATGCAAAACAGACTTAGAATAGGGAAATTAGTTGAATTTATTGCTAATCGAAATCAGACTCTGATAATGAGAAATAAAACAAATCTTAAAAACACTTTGCTCCCACTCCTCCCTTCTTCCCAGCTCTACCTCCTCCCCCAGGGGTGCAGGGAGAGAGGGAATGGAGGTTATGGTCAGTTCATATCCCATTGTTTCTGCCACTGCCCAGGGAGAGGAGTCCTTCCCCTCTGCAGTGTGGGGTCCCTCCCACAGGAGAGGATCCTCCATGAGCTTCTCCACCCTTGTCCCCATGGGAAACAGCTCTTCACAAATTGCTCCAACGTGGTTCCTTTTCCCATGGGGTGCAGTCCTTCAGGCACAGCCTGCTCCAGCCTGGCTCCCTCACAGGGTCACAAGTCCTACCAGGGAACTGCTCCAGTGTGGATTCCTCTCTCCACAGGTGTGCACGTCCCTGCCAGGAACCTGCTCCAGCACTCCAGGCCCCCCAGGGGTCACAGCCTCCTCTCAGGCATCCCCTGCTCCAGGGGCTGCACGTGGATCTGACATGCTCACAAGAGTTACTAGAGCTCACAACCCGCTTGACTGTCTGTACCTTCTGCTGTACCTTCTCTGTAACACAGCCAACTGCTCCATCCTTAAAACCTTTCATGGTGAGGCATGAATAGCCATTCTTGTTTCTGTCCTGACAGATTTTGAAATTCAGCCCCTTCTGATGGGAACAATATAAGCAACAGACTGTGTTGTTCTGTGCCAAAGATGATTAATCCTAAACTAGTAGTTCCTCTGCAGGGGAAGACCCTCTTCACCTAAAAGTAATAATTTGTCCAAAGATTGAACCAATTTAGAAATTCTTGAAAGATTTTATTTAATTTTTAAAAAATTACTTTCCCCACAATCTTTCACTCTGCTTAAATTTTATTTCTATGAGAATATAAAATTGAAATGCTTCTGAATTCACAAGTAGAAAAAAATACTTATTTTTATTATCTTTCTCCAGGCTTTCCTTTACTTACGGTCACTATTATATGTAGTGGCAAAACCACAAAAACTGCAGTACTTGCCCTAAAAACAAAACCCATATGCAAAAAATATATTATTTTAATAAATAATGTATACTATGTATAATTTTCAGGAGATTTCAGTAATGTCCTCTTTTTTTGAGCTTTCAATTAATTTTCCAGTTTAAAATAAAAGGTGAAAAACCTTACTGTCAAAATATTTTCCATGATAATCTGTTCCCCCTTACTATACCAAACACTGTTTTAACACTTTAACCATCTTTCCAGATTTCCTTCAGATATCTTAGTATTTTAAAAATATCCATATATATATATATTCATTGGCAATTCAACTAACAGGAATAGACACATGCTACACAAGTTACATTTTGCCCGTCCAATTTTTTACCACGGGTTTTGGATTATGTTCTGTTCAAATAATTAAGGAAGCAGTATTACAGCTTTCCAGTGTCTGCAAACTTTAACCTCTTTGATACACATTTTAAAACATGCTTAATTTTGATTCTAGCCTATGATGCTGGGTTAAGTAATTTAGTGAGGACGCTCAGCTACATTTTAAGAGTACTTGTCAATATTGTTTGGTTGCTACACCTGACTTCTATGTACCCGAGTAGGTAAAAATACATTTAAGACCTTTTTTTCAGTGTTGTTAAAAACGGTGCTGGTGGGTGAGGTATTATGTTCCTTCAAGATGAACACAGCACTTGCTAATTTTTTGCATACAACATTTATCTCCTAGCATTATGTTTCTTGTCAAGCCTTGAAATCTACCACGGCCCAAACTGACATTTTATGTCAAACGTTTACAAAACTTCATTTTTCAAGTGCTTCTTAAAATGAATGATCTAGCACCATTCATGTAGTAACATCAGATATCTTGAAATATTCTACCCACAAAGGTTTACCAAAATGTAGCAACTACTGGAAATCTGTCATGGCATGTATTTTTTCAAATGTACTTTCAGTAAATTTTCAGATTAATTTTTAGAGTTTCTACTGATATTAATCTCATAAAGTGGTAGCACTATTATTACTAAAAAGTGGTGTCATCATTTTTTTTTCTCAGTGAAGTAGTTATTAGATTTCCATTTCTATAAGAAACAAAATGCTTAACATTAGCATTAGCAGTTTCACATATTGTCACATTAAATTAACTACTGAGATTGCATCCTAAGGATCTCCTACCTGTCCTTGTCTGTATTTCTTTAAGTGTTATTCAATGTTGCATCTGATATGCTTAACATCTATCTTACATATGGCACTGTGGAGTCCTGCCCATGCTTCAGGATAAGTACCACAGTAAGAGAAATAGAGGATGAATTTCAAAAAACTATTTCTGAATTTATGATTTTGCTATGATGTCATATGACATGATGTGATATGATTATGTCAGCTTTCGTCAGTAAATTGTTTTAAGTATATTTCACCTTTTTTAACTATGGTTGCTCTTTTTACATCTTTTAATATGTACAATGTGCACGTGCAGAAACCATAGCCTACACAGTGTGAGACAATGTATTCTTTATTCACATTTAGTGTTTTTCTAGTAAGTGATCAATATTGTTGTTGCTTTATAGGAGACAATTTAGTTTAAATATCAAAAAACCCTATGCAATTTCACAGCAAAAGCTGTTCTCAAGAAACACAGGCTATCTAATTTATTTTTGCAGAAAGCAACCTCAAGTAGCTGAGTATTGAATACTTTGGGCTTTTTTATAGCATTTTCTTCATAAAATATAAAGAATTTCAAACTATGCATGGCTCAAATATTTTATTTAATTTCTGGGTGACTTATGTGATTTGTCCTTCTTCACTCAATGGTCTTTGCCACTAAACATACAGCTGATTTGGTTCATTTATTCTAAAATATCACATTTGGTTCAGTAAATAGATTCTGTTTGTGCATTGATTTTTTTTTTTTTTTTTTTTTTTTTTTTTTTTTTTTTTTTTTTTTTGGCTACAGATCATCTTTTAAAATCACAGAATGGTGGAAAATTATGGCTGAAAGGGGCTTCAAAAAGTCATCTAGTTCACCCACTGCCTAAAACAAGATCAAATATACCTTATATTTGTGAAAGTATTTGTATATATATTTGTATTATTCCTGAAAATTGTTTGTTGAATCCATTCTTAAAAACTATCAAAATGGATATTCTTGAAACTTTCTCAGGAACTCTCGTCCACACCTTCATTATCCCTACTATTAGAAGGTTTTCCCCACAGCCAATTCTGAATAATTTTTAAATGAATTTAATCCATTTAGTTTTCATTTCTACAAAGGGTGCTGTGAACAGATAATTTTTCTTCTCCTGCAGTAACCTTCTAGGTACACGTAGCTGTTTTCCTTTCCTGTGTGATTAAAGACCTTTTGTCCAACCATGGTCTGGTTCCCATGACTTACATGTGTTATATGTTTTTGTTCTCTAGATTTTCTCCAGCAGAGAAGATTCCATGCTTAGCATTTTGAGGCCGTAGTGCTGAGTACATGCATTTTTTAAACAGGCAAAAAGCTCTTATCTGTTGGCTTTAAATGCAGGTGAACTCCCAGAAGAGAGACTGACAAAGTAAAAGAGAAGTCCAAAATATGGAGGTCTAAGGCAGTACTCTGAGATCTCAGTTATGCAATTTAGGACTAGGACTCTGGAAGTGGAGCTGGCATGTCCAGCTCCCTGAGGCTAAACAATTCACTTGCCACTTGCCCATGCCACCATGCAGTGCACTAGACTGAGCAAGTGGATATGGGACCAGTTGGTGGTGCTGAATTTGCACTGCACTGCATGGGCGGAAGGTTTCTTCCATCTCTATTCCTCATATAGTGATCTCCTGTGTGGCATGGCTGTATCATCTGTCTGTCCTAGGGTTTGGTTCCCAAAGAGTACAGTTCCAAGGCTACACCCAAGGGTAGAAGCATAAGTACCAGACTAGCTTCATCAGAAGTTAGCTTCCCCAAATTATGCAAAGTGGATATGGGGGTGTTTGCATGGAAAATATCAGCATAATGTCCAATTTTCAATCGGCTCAGATGAAAATGCAGAGGTAGTGCTAATTGCTACTTGGTCTAACAGCTATAAAAAATTCCAGGTTTTAATACTGAGTGAGTAAAAAATTTATATTAAGTCTTCTTACAAATAGAAGAGATACTGAGAAAAGTCCTGACCTTACTGATATCTACAGCAAATTTAAGGTACCAGAGTTGCACATTGTTTTTAGACATTAGGCATTTGAGATGTGTCTATGCCTACCTACGTTAGAACATAAAGCTGATTTCATATTCAAGACTGCTTGGATAGCTAATATATACCTTTCACACAGAGAATTCAGTGAATATCTGACTGCATGAGCTAAGTAATTTTTTCAGAGAACTATATCTCTGCTTGTAAATGCATCTATTTATCACATTTTCTTACCATTAATTTCTTACTAGTGGAACATGCCCTGTTCTTAAGTTGCATTACTGTCATTTATCTGTCCTTGGTGCCTCCTCTCCTAAACCCTTGCAGTGTTGGGAGTTCAGTAAGTGTGCGCTGTTTGCATAACAGAAGCTGAGGCGTTCATTGTGGTGCTCTCAGCATGTTGGGGTTTATTGTTACTTGGTGTGATAATGCGAGTAGAGTGTGTTAAGGAGCCAATTCTCATACAAGACAACCTGTCATGCAGACTGTCCATCTTCAGTGTATGATATAACAACTAATCGATTGTTTAGGTTTTTCTTAATGCTTTGCTTTTTGCCCAGAGGTAATCTTGTGCAACTAGCAATAGGACCACATTGCAAGGTATGAAGACATTATTAATATCTCAGGGACAGACTTCATTACATAACGTCATGTCTCTTAGAGCAATTTATGCAGATTTTATGTAGTCCAGGTTATCATGGAAAATATTTTCTTCTTTAACAGAGAATAAAATGAAATAGAGAAATAAATACATGCAAACTTTGTTTTTAAAGACAGCAACACTACATTAAGCAACATTCTTTTAATTTATGAGTGTAGCAGTGGTTTTTCAGTAAATAAACCCCAAGACTTCATTACATTAAACCAAAACAAAAAAAATTTGAACTTGTAAATTCCTCAAATGCAACATAGTTGAAATGGCCAAAAGACAGCTGCACAGTCAAAAGCACATAATACACTGTACAAGTACTAGCTGGTTCAGCTAACACAGAGGCCAAAATTTCAGTGGTCACTCTTTAAAATGACAGTCGTCCAGTTCCATACTATGTAACCATGAGGTTCCATATTTTTCCTTTCCACGTTCACACTTACCACTTTTAAAACTGACATTTGCCGTCAGGCTAGAAACTCAATTTAAGATCTGAATGTCTTCCTTTTAGTCCTTGCAGACATGTTGTTATGGGCAAGAATTAATCTCTAAGTCAGCCTCTGCCTCATTATGCCATCTGAAGGTGGTGCCACAAACTTGACACAAGTACAGTCTTAGAGAGAGCTGGGTATTAATCTCACAGTTCAGCCTGAACAAATTACAGCTCCAGGAAAAAAAAAAATCCAAAAGCAACGCTAAAACTCTTCTTTAAAGAAATGTTACATTACTTTGGCGTACTCTGACATTGACTTGTTTCTCAACCCAAATTTAAAAACATTGACTGGTATACTGGAAGGTGGATTCTTGTTTCTCCTCCTCCTCTGCAGAACCAGGAAGAAATGTTACCTACCTCATTTGTCTTTGTTGAAGCAAGGAACTTAGCTACATGCAAGAGGAGACCAGTCCATGTGTTATGGAATACAAACTCCTCACAATTTCTCTAAAGACAATGGCTTTGGAGGCACTAGCTGGGTAGAGGAAAGCCTGTAATCCAAATGTACTAAGTACCGCACAAATTCCTGCCAACACAATTCTCTTTATTGGAAGAGTAACAGGGGGAAACTTTCAAGTAAAAGTATGTTTTCAGGACTTATATATAAATGTTTCAGGAACAAGGACAGGCTAGCAAGGATTTTGCACTAGTATTAGCCAGTGTTATTGCCTTCTCTTTGGTAAAGCATCTCTTATTTTGTGTCAGAACTAATTTTTGCTGGCTTTGAGTAAAATGTAGAATAAAGGTTCCAATTGTAGTTTCCTGCAGTCCATCCCAGGAAACTTTTTATGTTTTTTGCATTGCATGAGAGTCTAATTTATGTACTTTAATTATGAACCATTTTAAGGCTTCTTGTATAATTTCATACGACAAATAATATTTTTATCTTGTTAAAAGTTGTAGAGAGCTGTTTGGTACTGCTGGCGGAAACTGTTCTTCACCCATGAACACAGTGGCATTTCAGAAATGGTTATCTCTTTACCTATAGAATTTGCAAAAACAGTGCATAATTTTATGTTTGCGGCCTCTTGCTCGGAAAATGTAAATTCATTATCCTTGTTACCATTCAAGCCTATGTTAATGAGATGTTAAAGTCTCTATTTGGTAAGACTGTTCCAAAGAGTGTATTTTCATGTATTTGATGGAAACAAGAGAAATCTATTGCTGTATTTATTAATACATTGCATGATCTACATAAATTCTTTATTTTATCATCCCCAAACAAAACATTTTTGTGCTTAACTGGTTTACTTTAAGTGCATTCTCTGAGTTTAAAAAAGGGAAGGGTTATCAACCAATCCAGAGAATATCATGAATTGTTGCAGTCTCCTAAGTCTTTCACAGTAAACTTAAAGTCTAAACAATAAAAACAGATAAATAGAGGAAATGTCAAACTGAATTCTGGGTAATGATCAGATCAGCATGCTTTTATACAATTTCCATCACTTTGAATTTTAAATCACCTTTTAAAGGGCACTAAAGCATTCTTGCAAATTAGTCTGCACTCCAATTAATGCACCCAACATGACAATAAGACCAGTTTCAGCTTGGCTAAGCAGACCAGTCAACCAGGAGGATGTGACTTGAGGACTTGGAGAGCTTGTGCCTCCACCTTTTTTCCCTCTCTCTTCACAGCAGCTTAGGTCCAATTAGGCCAGTTAATCTGCCTAAAACCATTGGAAAGGAAGGATTTCTCTAATAAAGATGAAGCATAGTCTGAGAGGACATACAAATTAAGTCTACTCTTTTCAAAAGACAGAAAATTCCAAGATTTCCCTTAGCCATATGTCTTAAAGAGGTATTTCTTTTGGTCAAGACCAAATGATTTTTCTCCATGGGGATTTTAACTTCAAGAGATCTTTCTGTGACATTTGTTAACATGTAAAGGATTTCTCTTTTGTCTATTTATTTTTCATACTGTGCTCATTTTTGACATCCATTAAATTTTATAAGACTAGACTGCAAGCGGTAGTGATGAGAAATGCCAGGTCAAATTACAAAAAAATGTTCATAAATAGAAATGACTTTGTGTTTTTCAGTCAAGAAGTAAATAATGCTTGCATGAATATATAGGTATTTAAGTAGCCTAATCCGAGATTTTGAAAAGGAAAATTGAAGGGGCTGAAAAACAACATACAAACACATGCTTATATACAAAATACATTTTAAAAAGTTGAAACTAAATTCCTGCAAAATAGATAAACCATTTAGCATTTAGCACCCATTAAAAAAAAAAAAAGTAAAAAAAAGTTTAAAATACCTGTCCTGTTTATTCATAGCATTGGTACATGGGAACTCCATTGTATACTCACAGCACACTTTGAACTTTCTCATTTCTTTTGCTTCACTTATATAATTTGACTTAATTTTCTATATGTAAAATTCTAAGATGTATTTCAACAAAATTAGATGAGAAATACTCAGTCAGATGCACAATAATTGCATGTTGCTTTTGGAATTGCTTCCACTTCTCCTCAGAAAGCACAAAGCACTCCTCATACTTCCCTTGACTGCAGCAGCTGCTTTTTTATATATTGAAGTAGGATTTGGGACAGGAGGGAGAAGTCTTAGTGCCTCTAGTCCAATAGGAACATCTAATGCATTAGTAACATTTTAAACTGCTCAGGTTAAAAAAAAAAAAAAAAAAAAAAAGGCATTGAATATTTTAAAATTAAAATGGTTATAGGGTAGTGTAATGATACTGAAGAGCACTTTATGTTATCTACAGCTAGAATAGAAGTTTTCCTATATACTTTGGTAACAAAATGTTAAGCTGCTTTATCATAAGCTTTTTTTGTTAAGAAATTTGTAATCACTTTCCTTTGAATCTTTGGCTCTGACATAAATTTTGTTGGGGAACATAAAAAATATTCTTTTTCAGCATCCGTGTTTTAGGGAAAATGCTTTGTCCAAAAAAAATCCTGAAGATTTCCCACTGTCTCTTCTGACCAACACAAAAGCCACTAAAGCAGTGAGGTTTTGTGATGGGCTGTTTATTTAGTCACCATCTGTATTGTGTAAATTTTGTTGATATTCCATCCCACCTCTTTGTTCTGATGGCAACAGGCAGTTCTGAGCATATTATCATGCTCACAAGTAAACTGGCTGGCTGATCAGTTGGTCAACCTCAACAGTTCAACCTAATCCATACTCCTCAGAGCCACTGAGAAGCCAGTTTCTCTGGCTGCTGCTGAAGCTGGTTGTATATTCATTCAGCTGTGCCAATGTTATTTCATTTGGATCTATCTAAGATTTATCTAAATATCTTAACTGAAAGGAGAAATCAATGGTATTGGCAAGGTATTTTTAATCAATGGGGCTGCATGTCAGCAACAACTTCCTTCCCTCTTTTGTGAAAGCCCCAGTACAGCAGATAAGAAGCTAATAATCCTGCTGCTTTATAACTGCAGAGTTTATATTTTAAAAAAATTCCAAGATAGGCCAGACCATATAAAATTCCACATAGTTCCATATACCAAAGACATTGTTTTTTAAGACCTGGGATTCCTCATCCAAGTGTGCCAGCTATGCAAGTTCTGCATCTTGATTCATGGATTCAGCTGAGTGTGCTCCCACTTTTTTTCATTCCAATTTTCTTTCACACCTTATTCAACTAAAAGCTTTGTTTGAAATAATAGCTGAACAGCCACAAAGACACAGGAAGGTTGTAGATGAGAGAACACTGAGAAAGGACTTAGATTTAGAAAGCAAATTTTAGTTGTAGTTGTTGAAACAGAGGAGTGAGAAAATATACTGGGAAAAGGCAAGTATCAACACAGAGGAACAGAAGAAGAAAAATAAGAATAAAAATGCACTACCAGAAAAGATGAATGAAAAGCTACAAAAAAAAAAAAAAGTCATATCAGAGATATCAAAAGGGTAAATAAAATAAAAAGGAAGTATTGATTGTGACCAATCAGTAGTTTTAATTTGATTTTGCCATTTCCTTTAAATTATATTTATCTAGGAATTCAAATACATTTCAATTTTGCAGACCTGTTGCAATCAGTGGAACAGAAATCAATAGCATTTTCTATGAGAGAAAAAAAGGATGATAAGCATTGGCAGGAGTGTGATATTACCGAATAAAATCTCAATTCAACCAAATATATTTCCGTGCCCATTTAAAATTTAGTAGTCTTTTATGCTTTGCAGAAAGTATTTCTACATTTTTGGTAACAATCAATAGGTTATTAATGCCTAGACTGCAAAGTTGGTTTTTTCATCTTTTTATTTTCTTATTCCTCAATCTCTTTTATAGGATCCCATGTGGAATGTCGTGCCACTCAGTAGCATAGGAGTACTACAAAATCAGCCTAAGGGCTAATGTCCAAATTATCTATTGTTTATTTTACATTCTTTATTAACCAAAGTTCCTTTTTCAGGTATTATTTAAATAACAAAAGAGAAAAAAAAAAGTAAAAGGGATGCTACAGACAGCACTATATTCCTCTCTGATCTTTAATATCCTATGCAGAGTCAGAGACAGAAAAATATTAAGTAAATCCATGCATTTATCCATCAAAACCAGTAAGGAAATAATTAAAATAAGCAGAGGCCAAGCTGCCAAAACACTCCAAGAATGACTGGGGGAATCAGATATGCACGTAAAGTTCTGGAATCTGAGCTAAGCACCTACTGCACAATACATGATGGTGTAACAGAAAATTTGCTTTAAAAATGAATGGAAGAACATGAAAGAAACACTTAGCAACTGCCACACATACACCTAATTACAAACAGAAACTACTGCATGAAATGCAATTAAACTTTTCATAGATCAAAGCATTCTTCTGCAATAAAAAGGAAATACTCTACTGTACATTTAAATAGCATAACTGAATTGTACTATGGAATAGCATGAATACTAAAAGACAAACTTGAAATAATACGAGAGGTGTTATAAGATTTGCTTTGTGCTTCAAATACCACAAGAATGATGCACAAATACAATTATCCAGTTCAACTAATAAAGAAAATTAACTGCATGGCAAAAAATTTGGTAATTATCCTCTAAAAATTTTCATTAATAATTGGTGCCTATATTTTGTGTATGCGATCACTAAGTTCTGTGTACATTTACAAACAAAATGACTGGCATCAAGTACCAATTCCCATTCAGGAAGAGGCTGCTCTGTTTTCCAGAACATCCCTTCTCATTTTGGGGAGCTCTGTGCTCTGGGCACAATTCTCTGAATTGGGAGATGGCTTCTTCCAGTTGAAGTTGGGCTACTGGTTTGCTAAGCACCACAGACAAATTATCTGGTCTCTTTGTTTTCAGATGGTCATGACAGATCACAGGGAAAAGCAAGGAAAAAAACACCTCAAAGTTCCAGTTAAAAATCATAGGTAATGCTTTAGCAGAGTTGCTGAATGCATCCTTATTATTTTATCTAGAAGAAAATAATTCAATTACAGAGTACTTTCTTCTAAAACAGCTGGAGGACTTTGATAAAATGGAATTTAATATGGAAATGTATGAAGTACAGGAATGTTGGATGCAAAGAAGGTAGGATGACACAAGTTATTTGATTACAGAGGTCCTCTAAGCATTCATTGTGCTGAATAAAATTGATAAGAAAAAGAAGGGCTAACTCACTTCGATCTGAGAAAACCACATCAGAAAGACTGTATTACAGCTTGAGGAAAGGTTTAAAAGAATGAGCTCTACAAAAATTAAAATCTCTTGCTAGAAGCAAGAGACTGATAACATAATACCCATTTAAGGTGGAAGAGAATGTTGGTACGTTTTCATGTAAATAGAAAAGGTTTTTACTGTTGCCATTCTCTCCCTATCATATATATTTGTCAGTTACATGCTGCTGTAGATTTATAAAGTGAATAAATTCTGTATAACTCATTGCAAGAGGATTAGTAATGTTTAAGAAAAAATCCTACTCTAAACACTATTTTTCATTTTCAACTCAAACACACTTAATTTCAGGTAGCCACGTGTACCAAAACACCATTTTGGTCATGAGATTAGGAAATCAGAGTAACTGCTATATCAAAATGGAACAAGGTAAAATAATAAATAATTTTGTTTTAAAGGGAAAAATACTTTGCAAGTAATTATTCTCAGCTTGTAAATGATGTCTCTATAACCAACCAAGCATATAACAAGAAGATGAAGACGAGGTTTATTTTCACTTCATTTCACTTCTTTGTAATTGACAAGCTCTCACTGAGTGTCAACTTTAAAAGATGACAAATCCTAAATCTTATAGGACTCAATTCAATAGTTCACCTCTCTAAACTGTTTGCAAATTAATCTACATTTTCAAATGAATCAGGCATGAAATATAAGGTGACGTCTATATTACAAAAATATTAATTTCCTTATGTTTTTTCAGCATCCAAAGTAGCTTTAAAATATTCAGTTTGTTAATAAAATGCATAGGAATATATAAATGCATAGTGTTCCCTATTTCACAAGTTTACCTTTCTGCTTTACTGTTCTTTACAGTATGCATTAGTTTCCTTATTCAAAAATATACCTATTTTGTATTCGATATGGTGTCATAATTATACTTCAACTACTTCAAATTACATAAACTGAAACACATGAATGATGTGGTGATGGTGAAAAGACTAAAAAACCTGAAAAACAAGAATTTAATAACTTTGGGGTTATGTTTTCCCATTGTCCCAAAATGTTAGCCTATTTCCCACTATGATCCTTCCCTTATGAAAGTTTGGTAATTAATCTGCTCCAAACAGCTCTATTTCCTAGTTGTGTTCTGTTTTCTTTTTCTGACACATTTGGCCACTGAAGCCATCATGACAGTGCAGCATTCTCCCTTAACTAACAGAAAGCTGCAAAAGCCAATTTCTTTCTAAAACTTAGACTTGTTTTTAATTCTGCTCAGGGAAACTGAAAGAAATAAGATTTTTCAGTCAAGATGGGGAGCAGTTGCAGAGCTGCTTAGAACTAGAAGTTGCACAAATTATGTATCTCAGTAAGTAGATAAAAATTTAGCTCATCTCCCTCTTGGAGAGTTGATAGACAATCATACTTCACGCTGCTTGTACATTCTTGATCCATTGCATTTCTCTTTGAAACAGGAACTGTACCTGTTGTAGCTATTCTTCAGCTACAAAGGCTGTTCCTGTCTCTTGCCTAAGGACCAACTCTTCCTGTCGATGGTTATACATTAAATTACAACAGATCACTATTTTGAGCTAGAACATAAGCTTTTACCTGTAAAATCAATAAAAATAATTATTTAAAGTATATGTCGCAAAATCTTTTCCTCTTGTTTTTAAAATTTAAAACAGGTCATGAAACAAATTTGTCAAAAATTTTGCTAAGAATTTCAAAAACCCTAGCACAAAAGTCTTCCCAAATAACTAATCAGTTAAGATTTAGGTCTTCTCATTAGATACTTGTTTTATTTTGCCCATGGCTATTCCACACCAGTAATCTATTCACAATGGAATATTTTCCTCTATGCCTGTAGTGCATTAATTATCCAAAACCTTAAAGGCATATTGTAACTTCATACAGCATTCTGGAAACTAGAAAAATATGATTGAATGGAAAGTACCTATATCATATATTGTTTGATTATTACTTCATTTTTCCTTACAGTTATCCATTCAAACAGCAAATTTTGTCTCAAAAATAAGTTCACTAAGTTTTTTCACCTGAGACCTATTATGGTTATTACCTATTTGTTAAATACTCTATTTTCTTCTCTAAATAAATGGAGGGTGATGAAAGGGAAATAATACCATGCAAAACAGAATGTGAACACGTCCAGAGAAATGACTGTAAAGGAAGCTGACGTCAAGGTCCCTTTATACTTCTATTTCTATTCTACATTAAAAAGTATAAGAAGAGATCAAGCATGGGGCTACTTTCTCTGTAGGAATAGAGTCTCAAATTTCCCCTTTTCAACACAAAGCTCTTAGGAGTCTTGTTCCCAGCAGATATCCAGCATGTACTGAAAATCATCACTGCAGCAACCACTTCATGAAGCAACGAAATTAAGGGCAGATATGGACAGATATAGAGGGATATATCAGGTGGTTTTGCTTCTGTCTCCTACAGTGAAATTTCATAGACTAATCTTCAAGGCATTTTCTCTTTCAGAAATAAATGAACAGGTCAGTTCTTTTCCTCTCCCATTGCTCCTCTTTTTCTGTCTCCTTCCTTCCCAAACTTTCTAATTCATCTATCCTCTTTTATTTTGAAGAATCCCCATCAAATTAATTTATATCCATCACTTTTTTACGTCTTCTATGTTTTGCTGTGGTATGTCAGCAGAACTGAGTCTTGAGAGATTTTAGAGACATTCTATCAGTCACTTTATCATCAGATTCTTACTAACCCTGTATCTGCTCTTCAGTGTGCCGGTATCAAAAGCCATCTTGGTGTCCAAGCAGATTATGTTTGTTGCTTCACCCCTGTCAGCTCTCATTGTCACATCCTCAAACAAGTTAATAGCATTTGACAAGCATGGCTTCCCCTTTATAAATGTCCTGGTTGTCTTTGACCAGTCTGCACCTGTCCAAGTGTTCTCCTATTTTGTCCCTAATCAATGACCCTAGAATTTCTTCCAGTTCCCTTCAGTGTTTATACACTGAAATGTTCAGTTCACTCACTCTCCAGCTTGAGGATCTTGCTCTGAAAAATTAGGAATTGCAAGTATCTTTGGATACAACATTTCTAATGTGTACATGCATATGTATTTATATCAATCACTGCCGTAACATTCTACAATGTAAAAAGACCTCATTTCAAGTGAAAAAGAGAAATATTATGTACCAGCTTTCCAGAGAAGGAAGAGACCACCCTTATAAAGAAGACAGTGAAACAAATCTTTTATGTCCAAATCACTGAACTATCCTGTCACTGTAAATCCTTGTCATTTGGATGGGTGCAGAAAGGACAACTTTGAAGATGCTCTCTGATTTCTGCTGCAATAAGTAGTGGATAACTTTTAGCAAGAGAATAAGCTGTATCATTTTCAAAATGCAACTACTTTAAAATATTTTTAATAATGCTGATTTGAATCAGGTTTATTGATTTCTCAGGCTTTGGTAGGTGTTGCAGCAATGTATTTTATTGTATATTTACAAGGCTCAAATTCCCCATCTTTCCTCAGGGCTATCTAATTAACAGTTTATGAAATTAATTTTTTTAGGTAAAACTATGCCCTTAATAGTAAGTATCTGAACTTCAGTGCATGGATGGAGCATAAACCACACTAATAAAATTCTGTAACTCTAAATTTCAGTATTAGCAGTGCCAGTGACATTCCCATAGTGTTAAAACTTATAAGATAAAAACACCAGTAAAGATTAAAATATTCACCTTATTTCACTGATAAGAAGCAGTCACTGTCCCCTTTTCTAGTTTTACTGCATTTCTAGTTACAGAAGTAAACTTTTTTGGCAAAATGACATCTGAATGGTGTATGTGCTAATTTTAAATGATCAAATAACTCCTTCATTGTTACTCCTTTTAATCTCAGGCAAAAGTTCTTGCCACTCACTCTGGAAGAAATAAATTAGAAATGAACTCAAATATTTCTTTGAAGTAGTGTACAGAGAAAACAAAAAGGTATATTTCTGTTCTATGTCTCTTCAGGCAGCACCAAGTCTTAAAATATTTCTCCCTGCTACGACATACCCCAAATAACAGGTCACCTCCATTAAGTTTTTCACCATCCATTTAGCCCCATGTTTCCTCAAGCTGCCCATTTTCTTCTCCATGATCTGGGAAGATCTCAAGATGCCTTTGTTGTTGTTGTTGTTGTTGTTGTTGTTGTTGTTGTAATTGCTTCCAGGGGATTTTTGCCCAGTATTGTTTAAATGGACAGTGGCCCTTGATATGAGACATCTCTGGAACACTGACTTGAGATAACCTTCCAAGAAACAGCTAATTTCAGTCCTCTTTTCAAAAGAGCACGGTCCACTTTCTGATCTTGCAGAGAGGCTTATAAGTAAACTTTTAGACCTATGGGCCTGGCTTAACAATATGCTATCCTGAAATAAAACTCTACATTTTATTTATTAAGACCTGCTACCACCTATTTAGATTATTATAGAACTTTGTAGAAGAATGTAGAAGAATGTGACCTCCCAAAGGCTATGCTAGACCCCATCTGTGATTAGGTAGCTAACTTAATCCTCAATGTAATAACTCATTTTCCCTTTGTGTACAGCAGTAGGCAGAATTTGGCATACTGTGAAGAAAAAGGATGTTTATTCTTCAATGCCATTTTGATTGCCTTCTGTTTCTACCAAAGACTTTTCCCCTAACAAGTAAAATAACTTCAGTCACATTCGAGGTACTGAAAATCAGCTGTCATGGTCAGAATGAACAAGAAAATTTACATAGAGAGGCAAAAATCTCGGGTCTTCAAGAAACAACTTGAGCATTAAAAATTCCCTGCAAAGGTTTTGGCCATAAGAAGCAGATTTTCTTGAAGGAGAAGCACCTCCTAAGCCAGTTCCTTATCACTTCTCTGCTGTGAACACCAGTCCAGCCAACTTCATGGTCAAATTCTGTTGAAGGCAATGACCTTGAGCTAAAAATTACTCAAAGTGAAGTTATGAATATCATGTGGCAAGTTCTTTCTGTAAAAAAATACATTTTGGCATTCTATCATTCCTCTGCTGAAAAAGAGTATATTTTTTCTTTATGATATGAGCTTTTACTTACATAAATTAGTAATCAGCTCAAATAATCAGATGAACGAACTCTAGAATATTGAAAAAATAGAGTAAAATGTAACCAGAAAATTGTAAGAGGTCATCTGTAGTACATTATACATAAAGTATACAAAGGAAAGTTTATATCCATAGGATAGGATCATACTTGGATAGACTCACCCTTGTTCCATCTTTTTTTCTCTAATATACTTGAATAGTTTCAAGGATGGGGCATCCACAGCTTCTCTGAGCAACCTGTTCCAGTGTTTCATTATCTTCACAGTGAAGAATTTCTTCCTAATATCTAATCTAATTCTAATTTTCAGTTTAAAGCCACTTCTGCTTGTCCTGTTACTACACACCCCTGTCAGAAGTCCCTCTCCAAGTCCTTTATAGGCCCCCTTTAACTACCAGAAAGCTGCTATTAAAGTATCCCCAAAGTCTTCTCCAGCCTGAGTAACCCCAACTCTTTCAGCTGAACATTTTCAAATGTTAAAAAAATCCATAAGACCTCCTTAATTTTCTTCAGGAATGCTAAAATAATTATGTTTTATATTCTTGGCAATGCACAGCAAAATGCATAGTGATAGAGATATAATAGGATACAATGTTTTAAACGATTTAGTGGTTTTCAAAAACGAAATCAGATGAGTTCAAAATTAGTTATATGGTGTTAAAGATCACATTTTCAAAGGAATTTGTTAAATCTTACTTTCTGTTATATTTCTTTCTATAAATTGTGTCTTCATTTTTGATTTCAGACTGCAGAAATTATGCATACCATTTTTACTTCAATGAAAATTTTTGTGTTTCTACCATTTTTTGACCAATTGCTCTTCCCTTGGTAGTTTTACTATTCCAGCAACAATCCCTTTTTCAGAATAATCAGTAGAGCAATAAAGCAGAGTATTAGCTTTAGTCTCAATTTCCTTGACAGTTGTCTGTGTTTCCTTTTAACTCCTGAATACTTTAAACCACATCAGTAAACATTAAAAAATAAATACTGAATTTTTAAGTTATGTTTCTCATGTACAGAAGTCTGTTTAGAGATACATTTTAACTCCTTTTTTGGGTGATATGGAAATCTAATAGCTCATTTTTGCTGTTAAAGATTATGAAATAACTTTCAATGAAAGAACAGTGTTGCTCTAAATTTTTAAGTGCTTGTTTGAAAGAGTGAAAGAATTAGACCTGCTCAATGAAATAGCTACACAAATCATTTAGCACTGATGAAACAACAGCAAATGTTCAATCCAGTGTCATCTGTAAAGCATTTTTTGAATTTTTCCAGTAAATATTTAACTGAATTAGTCAAGTAAAAATAAATCTAACACACCACCTCCTAGTGTCAATTAGAAGCAGTTTGCAAAACTACTTTCTCTTTGAAGATTAGATCGACTACATATAGCAATGTTCAAGTATCCCACATGTTGTCAAAGACCCAGTCACTGTCATCTAAAGAACTATGAAAAATGTTAACTGATTCTAACCATTGGTAAAAATCATAATTGTTTGTAAGTCAGTGAAGTAGTGAATGCCCCACCCCTGGAAATTTTCAAGATCAGGGTGAGTGGGGCCTTGAGCAAGCAGCTCTAGTGGGTGCCACGTCTGCCCATGGTGGGACATTTAGAACTAGATGATCTTTAAGGTCCCTTCCAACCCAAATCTTTCTATGAGTCTGTGAAAATTGGGGGGGCGGGGGGAAGAAGAAAATACTATTATTTGCAATTATACAAACTTTTATGTGATCCCAAAAACTTAAAAGGAACAATGTAAAATCCATAACTATGTTAGTTCAAGGCCTACTGCAAAGTAATGTGTTAATGGAATTCACTGGCCTTTATAAACATTACAGCACAATTACACAAAGCCCAATTACATACACAGAAATTAGCACAATTACAGCAGACTAAAACAAAGGAACCAATGGAGATTGCCTGATAGCTTAAATTTGAAAGTTTGAATTTGGGAGTTTAAATTTAGATCCTTCGTGTGCAAATTAAAATATATGTAACACATAACACTAAAAGATGAGCCTTTATAACTCTTTCCTACTATTTCATCAGCAAATGTAGAATATACACCAAAGTTCGGCAAGGAGAAGGAAAATATTTCCACAATATGTCGGTCCAACAACTCAAAACACGACACTATTATTCATGGTAACATGTAAGCCACCTAGAGCTAATTTTTTTCCTTAAAGGAAAAATATTCTCAGGCACATGATGTGAGTCTTGGGGGTGGACCTGTGCAGGGCCAGGAGTTGCACTCAATGATTCTTGTGGACCCCTTTCAACTTAGAATATTCTGTGATATTGTCATTTTTTGATTAGGCAATTTAATGAAGACTGATTAAAAAAAATACCATTTGTATTGTGAATAATTTGAATGCTTTCTTTTTCTCCCTATAGGAATGAATGGGGATATAAAGTGCATGATGCTGGTGGTCAATCAATGCTGAAACATACTGCATCCAGGGCTTTCCTACTCTATAAATTTGGTTTGAAGGAAGAGCTTACAAATATTGTGCAAAGCTAGGCTTTGTGTGGGCTCAAGGACCAGTTAAAAATTTTAGAGTTAAATCTAAACACTCCTGGATTCCAAGCCAATTTGGTGAATTTTACATTTGACTTTTACACGGAGAGTAGTAAAGCCTGGGGTGAGATTTAAGGGTATACAGCCCTATTGCTTCAGCATAGATAATAAACCTTTTTTCCTAACATTTTTTGCACCTCACATGCAGGTGTTATTTAAAATTATAGAAGACAATCAAAACAGCTTTACTAGATGAGTAACATTATGACAGTTTCTGGGAGAGTCAATTTTTACCAGGCTTTTACAAAAACTGATTTAAAACATGGGCTTTTTTTCCCCTCTGTTTCTGTAGGTGATTTCTGCAGAACATCTACAGCTTTTCTTTCAAAATGTTATGGAACCACTAGGGTTATTTGTTATGTTTTCATTTACTATAGTGTAATTTTATTTCAGCATTGTCATGTGAATAATAGGCAATCAGGGCTGAAACTTTTCAAAATTGCAGCCCTCTAGATGTTACAATTAAATCAATTACAAAGCCAGAATAAACAGTTTTAATCACATCAAACATTTCTGCTATATTATACTATTCAATTCTGTTATGATGGAAATCTAAAGCCCATAGAATACTTCAAGAAAAAATACTACCATTTGTACAAAACTCCCACTTAGCCTGATTAATAAACTGAAGTTCAGAAAATGATGTACGTGAAAACAGCTGCTCTTGCCAATAATGACATTTTATTTTCAATTTTAGAACTAACACTATGTCAATCTAAACAATACTTAAGTACATTATGTAAGTATAACAACAGTGACACGACATAAAACAAAATGTACCACATCCAGGAAGAATCAAAAGTACCCAGTGCTGAGAGGAAGGCAATTGTAGCTGTGAAGCAGCTGGTGATGAACCATTGCCATTAGGAAGGGGAATGTGAGGAATCACAGAAGAGTGCTGCCTGAATCTGCCTTGCAGATGCCCTGAAAAGTATAACAGAAATTATGTGACATGGCTTTACAGTAGCAGTATTTTATACATGGGCAGGCCTAACCAGCAGAACAGCTTTGCTATAAAGAGGCAAATTAGACAAAATCCCACTCTTTGTCTATAATATGATATTCTTACAGCTTCACTATATCCATTTAGGTAACCATGCATCAGTATCACTGAATTACACTGGCCACTTTTAAAAACATAGCTCCAGAAATATATATTAAAGATTACATGCTTCCCCCCCACCCCCCATAATCTGTGATCTGTAATAGTAACACCAATGACAGGCACTTATACTAAGCAGAAGTGAGATTGTCAAAATAATTCCTTCTTTTATTTAGGGATCATGGTGAACACTGAGATTTCCAGTTTGGGAAATATTCCAAAACATATTGGCAAACTGAAACTCTCCATGTATTTATATAATGGAAGTTGTCCTTCTTTTTTAACTCCTCTGTGCATGTGTGAGCAGAATTCAGACAAACTGAACAGGATTCTTTCTTGTATCCTTTTAGCCCAGAAGCTACAAAGATTGAAAAGACACTTGGTAACTGTTAGAGACAAAGAGAACTTCATGTCACCAGGATGCCTGTAACAGGTGAATTTAGCTGTGTACTTGTCAAATTTAAGAAGAATCCAGGTAACGGGGCATCCCACCCACATATATACGGATCATGATGACAGAGTAGAAACTCAAGGAAGCAGCAGTTAACGGTTATACATCAATTAACCTGCTCAGACTCTACTAACACAAAATAGAAGACTTTGGGGGTGCACAAAGCGTCCAGTTGGAAAAGAGCACCAGTCGCATATTACCCTCTGATTGACTTTGCTATGACTAAGTATAATTTCAATTTAGCTAAACTGAGTACTAAGAACAAATGAATAGCACTATCATACTTTTCTTCACATCTTCAGACATCAAAAAGACAGGGATATTCTAGAATACTTTCAGTTTACAAGCTGAAAACCCCTCTATGTGTGTAGTAATGCTTATGTTTTCTAGGATTCTAGATATTATTAACAATTATATATCTAAATGCAAAACAAGGAAAAGAAAATCCTGAACCTTCATAAATTGCATTGATTTCTTTACCAAGAAACTATGAGAGCAGATGCTAATGCAGCTTAGCCAAAGTGTAGCCCAATATTATACCATCAAGGCAGGAATACTAAAATCGGCATAGCAATTGAGCCCTTCACCGGGAGCAAACCTATTTCTCTGCATCTAACTCTTTCACCCATGTTCCTGACCATCTTCTTGTATGTATATGTCATGGGGTGTATCAAAAAACTGATTCCCTCATTTTTCTTCCACAGGTGTAAAAATTGTACAACTGTCCCAGTCAATACCTCCTTCAGAGTGACTAGCAGTGTCTATATATAAAATCCTGTGGCTGGCATTTATTTCCTGCCAACTTCAGCCAGTAAACCTTCTGATGGATATCTACAGTTCAGGCTTCAGTACAAACACTTGCTGAGAAATGTCACCATCTTTTTGAATGGACTTCTTGTGAATCAATATTTTAAAGTACAAAATATTTCAAGTTTGAGATTAAATAAATTATTTGTTTGTTTCTAAGAAAGAGATGTGAATGGAATAAGTAACCAACGTTTTCACAAACTGTTGCTTATGAGTATCATTCACCTTTTGTAACGGGCTGTAATATTCTTTATGTTGTGTTTTGGACTTTTATTTTCATACTTTTGTATGGTTTTCTTATTTTAAATCTGGGCAAAGATTATTTCTTACTGAATTTTTTTTGGCCTTTTTTTATTATGTGATGTCTTTTTAACCTAACATATTGGGTTTGTATGGCCAGGTTTTGGTAGAAGAGGGGGTTACAGAAGTGTCTTCTATGAGAAGCTCCCTGAAGCTTCCCCATGTCCAGCAGGGACAAACCCAGGTGGCTCCAAGATGGACCTGCTGCTAGCCAAGGCTGGGCCAATTAGAAATAGTGGTAATGCCTCAGTGGTAACATATTTAAGAAGGAAGAAAAAGTTATTGTGCAGATGTCATTGTGTCTGGAGAAGACTGGGGTGAGAATATGGGAGAGGAACAACTCTGCAGACACCAAGGTCAGTGCAGAAGGTTCTCCAGGCAGTGAAATTCCCCTGCCCCTGGTGCAGACCATGGTGAATCTTGCCCCTGCAGCCCATGGAGGATCATGGGGATGCAGAGATCCACCAGCAGCCCATGGAGGAGACCCAGGCCAAAGCAGATGGATGCCTGAGAGGAGGCTGTGGCTCCCAGCGGCATCCTGCAGACCTGTGCAGAGAGGAGCCCACACTGGAGACACAGACTGTGCCTGAAGGACTGCATCCCATGGAAAAGTGGCACGTTGCAGCAGTTTGTGGAGAGCTGCAGGACAGACTCATGTTGGAGAAGTTAATGGAGGACCATCTCCTGTGGGAAGGACCCCACTCTGAAGCAGGAAAAGGTCTTGTCTCCCTGAGCAGCAGCAGAAACAATAGGTGATGAACTAATCATAACTCCCATTCCCTGTCTCCCTGTGCCACTGGCAGAGGAGGTAGAGCTGGGAAGGAGGGAGGTTTAGGGGGAAGGTGTTTTTAAGGTTCTCATTATCCTGCTTTGTTAGTAATAAATTCAATTAATATATCTAAAATTCAAGTCTGTTTTGTTCATGGTGGTATTAAGTGAGTGATCTCTTCCAGTCTTTATCTCAACTCATGAACCTTTTTTATACTTTCTCTCCCCTGTCCTGTTGCAGAGGGGAGTGATAGAGTGGCTTTGGTGGGTGGCTGGCATCCAGCCAGGGTCAACCCATTACATTTATGTAGTCTTCCAAATTCTAAGAGTTGTTTCTGTAAAACTTTCTGGAATTTTTTTCTTTACTGTAATTTCCGGAAAGATACAGAATATTATTGTGCGGTATCTGAGGTATTGGTTGTTTTACACCTTAGGATGAAAAATAAGCCCAATGTTTCTTTAATTATTTCATTGATTTTTTAAATCATTTAATTCCATGTTACCCAAACAGATCACTGCAGGTAATTATGCCACATTTTAGATGGTCTTTCATATACTACATTGACAAGTAAAAGTACCAGAATAATGTAGAGGAGAATGTAGAGTATAAAAGTGTAGATATGAATTACAGACACTACTTCATAGTCTAAGGGAAAGCAACTGCACTGTAACTCTTACACCTTAGAGACATACTAAGCTCATACCTCCTTAGTAAGAAAGAGGGCTCAGATTGAAATATTACTCTGTAGTTTCCAGAATAAATGGATAAACTGATCCTATTCTATGTAAAATGTATTTAAACTTGCCAATTATATTGCTCTCTGAAAAAACCACTCTTTCAAGGGAAAAACGAAATCTCCAGCACTGTCATTTATACATTGCCTTTGGCCCAAACATTTATTCTATTTAACAATGCCCTGCAGCTTAATGTGCTTGTTCTTGCCAGGATGCCACTCTTCCCAATGAAATATAGTTTATAAAACTCTTTTGGCTACCTTAATCTCCTATGTCCTTATTTTTCCTATTAAAGGCAAAAATGTAAGAACAATTGTGCCCATGATCTTAGAAATTCTTGGGAGTTTGCAGACAACGAAATGTTCCTTTTTCTTAATTTTCTGCACTCGTTATTCGCCAACAGCCACTACAATAAAATAAAATTTTAAAAAAGGAGTTATGCAATAACTATTCTCAGTGACACATAGCTGATATTAAAATCCCCAATAACTTATACAGGTATTTTGAAAGACACAAAGTCAAATTTGTAATTTACACAGATACATTCTCTGGAAAAAATTATATCTTTAAAAGCATTTCTGCTTATAGCAGCAAGACTGGAATGAAACACAACTGCCAAATAACTACTGGGTTTTGAACAAAACAAAAACTACTAGGTTTTTGAAAAAAAGCTTATGTGATAGTGTTAAAGTAAAAATATTCCTAAGCTGAATTTTCCCCTTAGACAGTGTAAATCTTGTATAAAATCCAGTGGGAGTGGGA
This sequence comes from Zosterops lateralis, assembly GCF_965231275.1. Taxonomy (NCBI): domain Eukaryota; kingdom Metazoa; phylum Chordata; class Aves; order Passeriformes; family Zosteropidae; genus Zosterops; species Zosterops lateralis. The sequence continues at coordinate 30,401,325 of NC_139761.1, read as the reverse complement.
CATGTATATGAGAGCAAAGAATTTACCCCCTGTGCTTGTATAATAGAAAATTAAGATGGTTAAAAATGGCACCCAAATGATGAATGAATTTCCAAGGAAATAAATTAGGTTTGAAATTACTATTGGAACATATGCATTATACAAAAGATCATGAAATCCATTTCATCTGACATATTGTACAATGAGCTACAAGAACATTTGCAACTGATAGAAGCATGTAAGATCTCATGTATTATTCCTACAATAAAGATTACACCAGAGAAGCCAGACATAACACTTCTATTGTGATCTACCAACCTGAAGGTCATGAAACAGGGATATGAGTTGAGCACCTTGGTCAAGATTTTGAGTTATACCTTGCACCACAGGAGTGAACAGCCCGTTTCACATTCTATGCACTTTTGCTTACCTGCAGCAACTTTGTCATACAAAGAGAAAGAATTAGAATATGCATTTGAAACGATTGAGGGAGAAAAATGTATCAAAGGCACAAGTCATCTTCTAGAGGAATTTTACAACTGCAGGGATAAAATAGCCCAGATTTAAATGACTGTATGTTTTCTTAAAGATCCCAAAGGAAAGCAACATATGGATGCTCTATGTTTAACATAATGAAAAACAAATGCTCAAACCCCACAAAATTCCATTTAAAAAAATCTGAAAACTGCACTCAGAATCAAATGCAATATGTCCAAGAAAATACAGACCTGTCATGAGCATGGTCTTCTATCCAAAATAATTAAATCTACAAGATGAAAGCAACCTTTAGAGAGATTTTTCAAGTGCAAGAAAAGAAATCATAAATACATTTTCCACGTTTTTTCAGAAAGCATGTGCTTGAAAAGAATAGTTTTCAGTCAGATGGAGAAAATGCAGATGAAAACAAGAGGAGGATTGTGTGGCATATAACCTTACAATGTCTGCAATCTCTTTGTTCTATACATATTATTAGTTTGAATTCAGGACATAGTGACATGTGCCCTGTTGGTTTCTCTCTGGTTGCAGCCCATCTGAAGCCTAGGACATTAGAAATACTTTCTTCCAACATGATGAAATCTGGAGGTATGATTTTTGAATACAGCTGAGTGGACACAATGCCCAAAAGCCTGAGGAATGCATGGTGCTTGGCAGTGACCCTGCAGCCATCCCATCAGAGCAACCTTGGCACTTCCCACTGGCAAACCCAAGCAGATACTGCTTTTTCCAGCCAGGAATTTTTTAAAAAATTATCCAATGCACCACACATTAGCCGAGCCCTTAGGAGTCAGCATTTCTATTACACTTACTGTAAAATAACTGAAAGCAACAAGGTTCAGAAAGTGTTTTAAAACATATACCCACCACCTCAGAAAAACATCAAACTTATGTTTAAATCCATTTCTATTGAAAAAAAAATATTCAGTGGATTTATATGTATATTTAAAGTTGAATATGAAATGAATTAAAAAAGCACAAGAGGTAACCATGAGATAAAAACAAAGCATAGAAGTACTCTGTAAAACTTATACTGCCACTTTGAGATCCTGGCTCCTGATGGGCTTCTCTGTAGCGTAAAGCAGATCTGACTGCAGCCATTCTAGGAGTAGTGATGCACACTCTTTTAAGCAAAGGGGCTCTATACTGCAGTTGGGATTTGTACTTCAGAGCTGCCTTTAGGACCAGCATCAGAAACTCTATCAGTCCTTTACAAAGCTGCAAAACTACTGACATGTGTCTAAATTTCTTTATGTTCAAATACTCAGTTACTCCAATGGAGCACAGGATACATTAAAAATGTCTTTGCAGCCTACTCTGAGCCAGGCATACGCAATTGGAAAAATCTCATTTTCTCACTACCGAATGTCCTTCTAGGTAAGCACAGATAGACTTTTTAGAAAACCTTCACAGTCCTCCAGTATTAACATATTGCTCTGGTAAAATCATAAGAGGCACAAATTTCAAACTCGCATCTTACTCATTTAAAATAAGTCTCCACTACGAGATGGACTAGCATATAGTTTTTGATGTTATTTATATTTGTCCCACTCTGCCCTTACCTTGAATAATGTGAGCAGTTTTGGGCAACACAATGTAAAAAAGTCATTTAAGCTATTAGAGATCATCCAAAGGAGAGCAGTGAGGATGGGAAGGCTCTGGAGGGATGTGAGGAGTGGCTGAGGTCACTTGTCTGTTCAGCCTGGAGGAGACTGGGAGGAGACTTCACTGCAGTTACAGCTTCCTGTGAGGGATAGAGGAGGGGCAGGCACTGATCTCTTCTCTGTGGTGACCAGCGACACAATCTGAAAGAATTGCTTGAAGTTGCGTCAGGGGAGGTTTAGGTTGGTATTATGGAAAGGTTCTTCACCCAGAGGGTGGTGGGACACTGAACAGGCTCCCCAGGGAATGGGTCAGCACAAGCCTGACAGAGCTCGAGAATCATTTGGAAAATGCTCTCAGGTACAAGGAGTGGTACTTGATAGTTTTGGGAGTCTCTTCCAACTCAGCATATTACGTGGTCATATAGTTCTATGATTTATATTATTATTTCTACCAAATTGATTACTGAACAGTCACCAGCTAGTAAAGTCTCTCAGATAACACCAGCTCCATTCAGATCTCAGAAAGGGAGCTGGAGGTAAAACGTTCCATATCAGCAGTGCCAATGCTGGTTTACTCAACCACTCTTACATAATAAATCTTACATCAGTAACATGCACAATTTATGGCAAACAAATGAGGAATATCACATGCTGTTCAGATTTTTGTTTACACAAAGAAAGAGCGCAGCCCATAAATAAGATTGTTTGGAAAACATTTACTGGTGTCATACTGATAATGCATTTTAAATCCTGGGGTTATCAAAAAACTGGATTTTTTTTCTCCATATTGTTTGACAGCTGAAATTAAACAAATTCTATTGAAGTACAAAGCTAATAGAAGCTTTACTATGTGTGTCATTAGCACCATCCATATAAGGAAACAGAAAATATGAGGTGTGGATTTTTAAAATATGATAAAATGAGAGCCCCATTAGATGAGTATGAAGGTGTGACTTCAGGCCAGGCATTTACTTATTAGAATCAAAGTGACTCTATCTTACATTTGTAAATAATCACTGTTATGCGATTCAAGCTGACGTCTTTAAAATTATTTTCTCATGACAAAAATATATATTGCATTTGAAATATGCTTTAATTGTTAAACCATCTTAATAAACTATATGACATAAAATTATTACCCTACCATATACTACTAAACTTCTTTATGTTCAGGCATAGTGAGCCCTAAATTATTGACCTAATTTATAAGCTGCATATTTTTAGTTCTTGCTTTAACATCCTATTATTAATATGTATGATCTCAAATTTAATATTCTAGGTTGTTTAAAATCTTGTATCAGAGCTCAGGCTCAAAACAAACATTCTACAGTATTTTATTTTTCTTTACTTTTCAAGGAAAAAAGTTGAAATGGAGTTAAATCAAAGCATTCTACTTGGGTCTGCCTCAAAAGTGCTAGAAACCATAAATTCCACAATTTCTGCATAAAGTTTGGATGACTATGTTTTGAAAAATTAACATAACCTTTAAAGATATTTATTTATTTATTAAGGCAATTAGGTGAATATAATATAATTTTAATCAGAAACTTAGAAAGGTTTTGATTTGTTCCATTAGATAGTGCAGCATACTCTTAAGATTGTCAGATTTGAAAGAAAAGTATATTTGGAGTGCTTGCTTTGGAATAATAGATTGTGCTAACTTCAAATTTATGTTTAAATATGACAAACTGTTCAGATGTTTATGTTAGCAAAGTTATGGACAAAATCATGAACATATATGCAAATTTAAAGTAAATGAAACAATGTATTTTTTAAAGATTCAAATATAAAGGCCAGCTTAGGGAATGAAGTAACTTAGCCCCCATTTTGGGATGGCCTCTCTGTAATCCCCAACAATAGGTGTATTTTCATCTGTGCTTCAATATATGCCTTTCTCTGATACATTTAACTGTTCCCTTGTGCTTCTTGTCAGTTTATATAATTTTATCTTAGGTTGACTTTTTTTCTTGTGTTTCACCCATGATTATCTTCCATTTGTTAGATTTTGTTAGAGAGCTGCCAGGCCAGAAATACTTCTCATCTACATAAAGGGAATTTTAAAGTGCTTATTTCTTATGGTTAAACTCCCTAACATCTCCAGCTTTTCTTTCTGTGTTTCTGAGAAGCAAATGCTCAAGGCAGAATATGTATGCTACATGTGCTGATGCAACCTTTATGAAAGAGGTGCCAATATTTCATAGCTAGCTATTGTGCCAGATGTATTCACATGTTATTCTTCAGCCCATTCTCAAATGCACTTGCTTCACAGGCCATGAATTTGAACATTAAATGGTTAAAAATGGTTAAAATTGGTTTTTACGGTTTTCATGGGGGTTTTTTGTCTTATAGCAGTACAACTGCTAGTTGTTAGTGGATTAACAAACACCAAACCTGAATACTTGTAATATAGGTATGACCTACTTATGTGCCTTAAGAGAAGAGATCTTTTCTCATGAGTTTTCCATGTGTGGAAAAGAGAAAAAACTTCCCCCACAGAAAATATAGATTCTCAAGAATTCAAAAGCTTACAAAAGGAAGAAACTTTTAGCAAAGTAAAACTATCTGGAAGCTTCAGGAGAACTGAATGATGTGATTGGCAACCTGCATTCTGTTACTTTTGTGTTTATGTACACTTCTATGCCTGCAGCACATAAATACTGTTTGTTAAACTTCTGTTGTTATGGCAAGTGGAAATCACTGTAAAAACATATAAGCATGACAGGCAGTTTCTGAGTAAAAGTAGCCACCCATAACTTTCAAAACAATTCTTTAGAAAGTGGTCTACATTTCTACTGTTCAGTCATATTTTTTGATTACATTCTACCTCATTGAAAGACATTTCTCTAATGTAAATTATACTGAATGTAAACTGCTGATAAAGTCAAATAGGTTGCACAGAAAAACAAACAAAATGGCTTTGTTGTTATCACTTTTAATCAAGGAAAAAACACTACTGATATTTTTGCATAGAAAAATCTGAAATAAATATAGAAATAAATACTTATCTCTTATGAAATTGAAATAAGTTCTTTACATAAAATCCATAGTAAATGAAGATTCCAGCTCATATCAAAGAGTTTCTAATACTGTTTGCAAATATGAACTTGCACCCAGGAATAGATGCATAGTTTCAAACCACAAGTCCAGCTATCTAGCAAGTATGCTGCATCTGCCACTGGTTTGAAAGAGATGTCAAAGAAACAGCACAAGAAAATTCATAGGAAACAAGCACATTCCTCTAGAAAACTGTCCAAGATATCAACTATTTCTGTCTCAAAGACTTTTAGAGGCAGTCTTACGTGCTCAGTTTTGTCCTGACCCCTGATGAAGTCCTTGCATCTGCCCAGTCCACTGCTGTGGAGCAGAGCTGCAATGCCCATGGGCCAATGCTATCCCTGTGCTTATCCTGAACATGACACCTGCTAGATTGATTCCCTTGGCACCCCTGTGGCTCATACTAGGAGTGAGACAGCCTAGTCACTCCTGTTCTTCCCTTCTATGCTGCATTATATCATACTTTTGTTCAGTCTATCACACACTTACGATAGATTTTCTTCCTTCCATCTTAAAGAGTCCCAGCCTACATGGTTGTCCTGCATTGGGAAGCTGTTCCACAGTGTTGGTAATTTTTCCAAATCTTCCTCTACTCTTTTTCAGTCATGCTTTATACCCTGCTATGAGGTAAAAGGGATGACAGCTGCCTGCATGATACAGATGAAAAAGTGATTTGTTATGCATTTTCTTCCTAATAATTCCTAATACTAAGTTTGACTCCTGAGCACAGAGATTATTGTAATCATTGGTTTAAAACTATTTAACCTTGAGATCTTGCTTTTGAATGGCAGTGGTCAGATTGGGACAATCACTCCTATTTGTAAAGTTAGGATTATTTTTTCCCCAGGACATCATTTTACATTTGCTAATGCTGGATTTCATTTGCCATTTTATTATCCAGTCATTGAGTCTTAGAAATTTCTTTGCAGCTGTTCAGACAGAACTAATATTACCTACTAATAGCCCAGTATCATCCGGAAAATTGCCACCACAGCGTTCATCCACTTTCCCAAATAATCTATATTGAATAGAACAGGTTTCAGAACCCAGTGGAACTCCAGTATAACTCCTCATTTAACTTTTTAAATATTTTTGTTACGGGTTTGTTTTAGGAAAAAAAAAATTATGAAGTAATTTCTGCTTAGAGTTATACACTTTTACTTTCCAAAAGCAATTAAATCCTCAACAGTTTATGTATTCAAATGCCACAGGTTTCTTTCCTCAAACATCTCTGGAGCCTGTTTATGGTTAGTTCAATGATTTTGGGTGAATCACTCCCAGTTATTCTCCTGTTACTTGCATTACTTTTAGAAGCTTTGCATGGAATTAATACAATTTTCCTAAAGAGATGGAAGTAAAGCTACAGCATTGCTAATACAAATGCATGCATATTAAAAGGGGCTTTTGTCCTGACACCAAGAAACAGCTAACAGACCTGTTGTGAGATTTTTATCACTGATCAACCTTTTGTGTGTCTAAGTTTAACCAGGTGAGTAGTTGTTGGGAGTACTGCTCTAGTAAAGAGTTCCTCAAATGCCATTTTTAGCTTATTTTTTAGCACTATAAACGTACTGTGTAAATTCAGCACACAATCCCCCTGTGCATTACAGCAACTCTGACTTGAATGGGAGATTTGTGGTCAGTATTGAGTAGCCACACCAGATTCTCAAAAGAGAGTGAGTTGCCTGCTGGCTGTGCTTGTAGGATCCTGTGTTGGAGCAATACTTCCCTTTGAACCTCATGTGAAGGGAAAACAAATTATCGAATAAGTCCAGTAAGGGATGTTTCTTTTTAATTTCTGCCAGTATACTTAAACAGGTTTTAGAAGTGTCACAGGTTTTTGCCAATTATCATCTTTATATTCTCTTTGTCTTTCTTCTCCAATGGAGTGCACACAATAGCATGCATGCAACTCTCAAACAGGGAAAGAATGCTAGCACAATGTATAAAAAATAGCCTACACAAAATACAAACAAACATATATGACAAGATATCTAATTGCTTGACCAAAATAACAATAATCTGAATAAGCAATGCTGATATGTCATGGGGTTTTAGTTAAAATTCTTGAAGATTCTAAAAAAAATTAGAAGAGGAAATAAAATCATTTCTTATGAAGAAACTAGATATGGGTAAAGAAAAAGTTTAATTACATCTAATCATATTTGCAGTGATTCATGACGGCTATTTACATCAAATGATTTTTTAAATATTAAGTACTAAGTCCATTTAAATGTAATAACTTGTATGGCAAATTTTCATTTTTATTTCAGAGCCCTGCTATTTTAAAATTTGTCATTAGAGCTAATAAGAAATTATATTGAAACTACTCCGTACATTTAAATGAAGCATAAATCAATTATTGAAGCAAGGAATTTTTTCATCATTGTAATGATTATTGGAATAAATTTAATCTTGAGATGTTTCATAATGAAATCTGCAATAGTAAAAAAATTACAGGGACTTAATTTTTACTATGTGCTATTTAAAAATGTTTCCCAGTAGTGAACCATTTAAGGAAATACACAAAATCCACAGAGTATTCTATGCAACAAAATATAAAACCTTGGCTAATTTGCCATAGCATTCTGGAATTCTGTATCTGATTTTTTTGCCAGACAACAGTATTGATTATTTTAGTTCTTTATCCTGCAATGTTCAGAAACAACAGCAGAGAACTAAGGTGATTAAAATCAGGTTTCTAATATAAACAGATAAAAGTGCATGAAGCTTGGAAAATTTTTAAGAGTGGGACACTTACACTTTTCTGTAATCTCATTTAGTAGAAAATGAAAATAGCTCTAATGTGACAGCAACAATGTCTGACCAGTGTATTGCTGTGAGAAGGGCAGCATGTGGATGCAAATAGGGTGCCCAGTGACCGTTTCATTACTCCCAGTTCTGTGTAACCAGGCAGGCAGAGCTCTTGGGTCAGATTTGGCTGCACTTTGACAAACTATGAGGACAGGGCCAATCACTGACAGAAACTTCTCCAACTGTGCTGAGAAGGTTATTATGGTATCATCCCTCATCCCCCCTCCTCTGCTAATGATGCTGCCCTCATTTGCCTCTCATGGAAATGTCTCTGCCCCTTGTTCCCCTTAGGCACAAAGCACTCCTCCCAAATGGGTCTGCAATTCACTAACTTCTTGCCTATCATATCTGTCCCAACGCAGACTCTGTTGCAGATGTCTCTAATAGGATTGGTCCAGAGGAAGATGGGGATAGCTGGTAGGTGCTTTGCCCATTTCTGAGAGGGATGCATATATATAATTAAGGACCAGGCTGTATAATCCCAAGCAGTTTAGATTTTTGCTTGCCTTGAAACCATCCAGTTGTGCTGTGCCAATTTGCATTGCACCTGCTTCTAGTACAAAATCTGTGGCCTTTTTTCCAAAACTTGGTGCAGAATTTTTATTTTTCTTCTAAGAACTTTAAAACTGAGTGTCATAGGCATTAAAAAATAGTGGTGGCTGAGAATAAGTCTGCACAACTTGCCCCTATAGAGGAAATACAATTCCAGAACCTCTTTCTATCCTACAATGCCTTTTCTACCACAAAGACGTCCTTTGCAGGGATGGATTCAACTTCTACTGGTTAACAGCAGAGTGAACAATTAGTATCTGTGTGTTATTCATGGGATGATATGCATCATATCAACTTTAATATCTGAGGGTTTTTTCCTTTTTTATTTTCTTCTGAAGAGAACACTGTCTGTAACTGTAGTTTTATTCTTAACAAGACAGTCAACTCCTTTCAGCTGTGTTGTTTTTCGCACTGTCTTTTGGTTGAATAAAATATTTGGGCATGGATATAACCATGCCCTGGACTCCAACACATCAGAACACTGAAATATATATATGTTTGAGATACTTAATTACAAATGCTAAAACACAGAGATTTATCTTCTATAAATAGAGTTCTGTAAAGCAATATTTTTTTAACATTGTTGAGTGATTGCTTTTTCTATAAATACATAATTCTTCAATGTATCATCAACATGTTTCATAAACATATACAACTACAAAAGAAAGGCATAAAGTGGAATGGGTATTCATAGTCACATTAGTTCTATTGTTTACAGAAAGTTCCCAAAAGGACAATGGGGCAATAAGGAAACTTAAATTCCCTCTGTCAAATACAAATATAATGTGGACATTAGATTCCTGGAGACATATCCAATGATCTTGGCGCAGGAAGAACTTCTGGGTTCAGCAGGAATTATTTTCTTGGAGAGAATTTAGAAGAATTAGTTCTAGGTTATAACAATACTAAAAACATAAAACTTCCCTCAGCTTCTGTGGAACCAGAATTTGTCTACTACGATCTCATGCTTCTTGTATTCTTCTATCTCATAAATGCACACAGTTTGAAATTTTAGAGCTTTAATCTTGTTTCCTTAAGAAAAAAAGGTGATCCTATTATCTTCTGTATCAATGTCTGTTTCTCTTAACTATGTATGACTTTTAACTTAGTTTGACCAAATTTTAACCAAAGTTGACAGATGTTGTGTAAATACTTCTCCAGGTAAAGTGCCTTGCCTCAGGGAAACATAACATACTTACCCATGACAGATGTAGGAAACAGAGGATAAAGCCATTGCAAACCAGCTTCATTATTATTCTGCCTTCAGAATTGAATCTTTTTTTGAAAGGTGCAGGTTTATTAGACTGAGCAGTTCTAGGGGATCATTAAGACATGATTTCTAAGTTGAACTGTAATAATTTGATCTATGATGAAAGAAATCCCTGGATTTTACATTAGTTTTCATTCAGTTGAAATAAAATTTAGAAAGACAGTTGTACCTAGATGACTTGCCCCTTCTTTTTACTGAAATGTGTTCTCATTCCCAAGTTGATTTGAAAAAAAAAAAGATGTACTTATGGATGATCTGTTCCATGTCTCTATTCATTGTGAAAAAAAAAAAAAAAAAAAATTAGCTCCTTTCAGTTTATTCAGACCCCTCCCTACTATCACTGGGTTGCTTCAGACAACACTATCACAAGGACGAGGTATTATATCCTTTTGAATCCCTTTGACTCATGGTGTCCTCGTTTTTCCTGTTTATAGTACTATTAGAAAACCCTCTTATAATATTACTGTTACTATTTTGATATTATGTTGAAGCAAAAGGGAAAGTATACATAACCCTTTTACACAGTCCTTTGTGTACTGTTAAAAGAAACTTGACTTTTAATGGCTCTGTAAGACTCAGGGCTTTGAATTCCATGTATCTTCTATATTTGCTTTTTTAATTCCTTGTTTAAAGACAGAATGCTTTTTTTCCTCCTCCATTGGGAAAACATCTTCTAGAAGACAAGAGAAAGAACCTGGAGGATAAAGCTGGCAACAGCATGTCAGGGAAATTACTGCAAATGAAAAGTAAACATCCTGTTTTGACATTGGGCAGCCAGTAGAAGAGAGCTGAAAGAAAATACAAACAAATTGCTTAAATATATAACTCAGATATAAACTATGTAATTGTTAACTGATATTCTCTTCTCACAAAGCATGCTCAAAACCAAGAAAAGAGTCTGCTTTTGACTAGGTCTTGTCCAGTGTAAGAGCACTGTAAGAAGTGGTATGTCAATATGACAAATGGAGAGATGGCTACAAAGGGCTAAATCAAAAATGCCTTTGGTGCATATAAGATACTGAATCAAAAGGGGTGGTCCTGAGGCACTGTCAATGGCCAAGAATTTATTTACAGCTGAGATTTAAAATTAACAGAATTCATAATGAAATTATGAAAGCTCGTAATTTACAGGATATGCCTTGAAAGACATCCTTAACCTAAAAGGGGAAGAAATGGGGAAGATGGGAAATCCTCAATTAAAGTATTAAAATCCAAAAGGGAAATGAAAATAAAAATTAAAATCTTTTTAATCTACATCAATTTACCACATTTATGAATTCCTCACTCCAATTTCCCATGCAGTTAGCATCCAATTTCCTCAAAAAGATTAAGGATAATATCTTCACAGTAATACTTCACTGCATATCAGTGATTTTAACTTTTCTTTCAGAACTACTTTTTCTGAAATTCAGCTAACAAATTCTAAACCCAATCTTAATCACTGTGTCACATGAGCTGGGATTAATTAGTCAATACACAAAAAGTGGACAGATGTGATATAGAAAGGTTACATCCAGTATTTTTATAATTGTCCTCTAACTTCTTCTACATTTACATTAGCATTAACTGCATGGCTAGACTGCCCAATCAAGTTCTAATTGATCCTAATTTAGTTAGATAAAGATAGATACGTTAGAATTTCTTAACATGAGCTGTTTACATCATATTCATGTATACTGGAGCTCTTATTTTCATATGTCTGCTACTCTGATAGTTGCAGAGGTCAACCCCAACTCCAGCTGTTTCCACTGGGATGCTTTATTAGGTTGTCTTGAGCAACTCAGGTTGCTTAAGAAGTGAGCAGAAAGAGAATTCTTCATTTTCCAGGACTTAATTAAGTTCAGGGTACTTAATTAAATGTTCCGTACTCATGCCCCAACAGTCACCTAACCTGTATGCTTCAGATTAGGTTCAAGCACAATTTTCCTGAATTGCTTACAAATAGTTTGCCAAATCTTTGCCACACTGCAAAACATATATTTAATACCCGTCTCTATAACCTATAAAGAGGAAGCATTTCTGTGCTATTTTTCAGGATGCAAAATAATTAATGTGGCTATCTTTTCTGTGAAATGTATGTAAACATAAGAATTCATAGTAAAAATAAAAATAAAGGCTCATGTAAAATTTATGAATTATAAGAGGTGAAAAAAAAAGTAGAAAGGCTAATCAGCCTTGCTGTCCTTACTCAGCACAGTAAAGAGGAACTTTGCCTCTAAGGAAGGCAAAACTTTCAAAGTGGACATTTGTATTACAGTATCATTTAACCAGTTTATAAAGTTATGTGAACCAACTAGCTCATTACTGCAAGTTGCAAAACACTTAATTTATTCATACAAAATTGAGTGTTCTATTTTACAGTGTGTTAATCCAGAGGGATCAGAAAATTATTCTAATAGTGAAACATTTAAGTATTAAGTACTGTATATTTTATTGATTTACATGACAGGTGAAAATATATCTCAGTTATAAGGCTGTCAGAATAAAAGAACCTCCCACAGTTTCTACCTAATATACATTTGGGTGTGAAGAAGTTGGTGTTCATGCAAAGAACAGTTTAACCTCTGAATATTACATATTACATGTTGACCTTTTTTTTTTTTTTTTTTTCTTTTTCTTTTTCTTTTTTCTTCCCTTGAGAAGCAGCTAGAACTAAGATACACTTCATGTTTTCTGCTCTTGGAGAAAACTACTGTTTTTTCCCTGAAAGTTGGTTCTGAATCCCTTCCAAACTCAATCGCTCTGTAATTCCAAGAACGCTTCCTCAAGTTTAGACCTAAAATACCAGCACAAAGAACCTGACCCTAATGATTTCATTGCCTTCATTAGGCCCTGGATTACAGTGAGATGCACGTAATTATGATGCAATGTATTTGTGGTAATATAACAGTACACTTTGTTTCTGAAGTCAGGGGAATACTGTTCTCATAGCTTTTCCAAAAAGACAAAATAAGTAAGTCAAAGATCTGATGTTAGATCAATTGTATGTATAAGTTTGCACTGATTATGCATTCATTTAAATGTGATAACTTACTGAGATGTTGCAATGTTTCCAAGGTGTTGATAATGTTTTCTAAAATATGTACTGTAAAATATTTTCTAAAATATGTAATGTTGAATGTTTCCTATGTTGTTGGCCTATCTGACTAAATGTTCAAAGTCTTTAAAGCTTCCTCTTATAAGATAGTTCTGTATCTTCCTTCCCCCAGTTCTGGCATAGACACTGTGTCACTTTACTCAGACACCACAAGGCACTGAGAGCAGGTGGCCTTACGGTGCAAGAAACTAATCTGAAATATACGGACCATGAGCAATTCAAGTTGGTTTGTGAATAATTATAAATCAGAAACAAAATCAAATACACTGGTGAACAATCCAGACACTGGGAAAAACAAACACACAAAGACTGAAATTCATCAGCTAAAGTTTTTTTTTCATACAAGCAGTGCACCCAGCTCTATTAAAGCCGCTGGAGAAATCTCATAGAAGAAACCCATTAAGCACTTCGAGTGTGTTATTTTCACTCTGGGCTCAGAGAGTCTTTTTCTGTGTCATTGCACTGGTCCCACTCAGATGAAACAAGCAAATATAGAAATATTGGCAGCTTTCATACTTGCTTTTTGTCCCAAGCCCAGCGGGTGAACAGCACTGAATTTCCTTGTTTGTAAGCTTTTCTAAATGAGCCTAAAGGGTCTTGCTCATGAAGGTTGAAATATCTGGCAAATAGTAACAGCTCTAGATTGTAGCTTATAATTAGAATTGCTTGAGCCAGTTCAAAAACAGTGAATTGAGCCAGAACTTAGTCCATTGAAAAATCCTTCCATTTCAAATAAGGCTCCTTTAGATAATGAAAGATTTAACATTTAAAATTTCAAATGCAGCAAAATATTATTAGGCAGTATTTTCTTTTCAAATTACAAGTTCTGGTCTCCAGTCATGCATTACTGTTCATTTTGTGTCATCTGTGAAAGAGACAGCTTTCCTGGAGAAGTAAGCTGCAAATTACTACATTTTACAGACTTTGGCATTGTGTCACAGAGGAGAATCTGGTTGGACAGAATAGAAATAGGATGAATGTAAAAAGAGAAGTAACATAATAAAGATGAATTCAGTGAACTTGAATGCAAGAGGGAGCACAGCATTCAGAATTAAAAAAATTAAACAAAACAAAAAAAATCTAAAGAAAACAAAAGAAAAAAAACAGATTTGGGAACATTAATCAAACTGAGGGAAAGGAACAAAATTGATGGAGAACCTTCTGAGATTTGAGAATGCAAGCAGGAATTAAGTGGGAAAAAAACCCGCTGAAAAATATTTTGTTTTGTCTTGAAGAACAGATTTTTGAGCTCTAAGAAGTAAAATTTCAATAGAAAGGTAATGTTTATTATCTTCTCTCACATGGTCATCCTGTTTCAGTTTAATCCCACTGAATTTAAAGCTAAAATGTTGTAACTAATACATTTTAGGTATAAAAATTCTTTCCTGAGGTTTTTTTTCCACCAAGAGGAAAAAGAATAACCATCTATATTACTTTACACCATTGCTATTTCACTAGAAATGAAACACAGATGATTGTTGGCTCAGGGTTTAAAAATATTTTTTTATCCAAACACAGCTAAAGAGAGATATTGTACAACTTAGATGTAACTATATCCAAATGCCTTATGAAGATCAAACAATAAGCAGAAGAATATAACATATTGACACAGATGTAACAAAGACCTCTCTAGATTTGAACGATTTCTGTGATTTCTCTCATTTCTCAACATTTATGTGATTTTTTTGTAATGTACTTCTTTCAGCTGAATTGGAAACACCATTTTTGCTGCCATTTCCCTATCTGCCTTTTGGCACAGTCTAGAAAGTATAAACACTTGAAAATGGTTAAATAACAAAATAAATAGAATGAAATTACGAGTTCAGATTAAAAAAAAATTATCTCTTCCAGTTGCTTTTTGTTTTACTGAAACGTCTTCATTTATTTCCATGAAATTTAAAGCTGAATTCTAAAATAAATGAATATACAAAGTTTCATTCAATGCAAACTGCTTATTCACATTATCAAGGTCAATAATGAAAACCTCAAATCATGCTAGTTCCCCATTTACCTTTTTGCTACATAGTCTTCATAAAATGCCAATACTAATGTTAACTACTTCCACATTTCCTTTGAAAACTGTGAAAGAGAAAAAGATATATTCCCATTAATACTTTTGAAACCTTCTCATAATGTAATTGTAATACTTTTCCTACTTTATATAGTTTGCTGATAGATGCAGTCAACTCATGAATATATAGAGTGTTAAAAGGAATAGTATGTAATCCATGTTCTTCACTATCTGTAAATCATGAGGAAAAATTTTTTTTCAAGAAGCAACACTGTCACTGCTGGCCATGGGGTTCATGGTATTTAGAGTTAATTTAGTCAGCTATCTGAAATTCACAGAACACACATAGTCTTTAGAAGCACTTGTTTAGAACTCGCTCTGTACTTTATATTCTATTGCACTTTATATTCTTTATATTCTAATGTACTTTATATTCTCATGCATAAGATGATTTGTGAATTCACAAAACTTCAGGCTCTACTAGGCTAATTTCCTGAGCTATGCTTGCAGTCACCTCTAGCTTCTCTGAGAAGTCAGAGAAGACTCTGTTGAAGGAATACCTCCACTTTGATGGCATGCCTCTTTTATTTACAGCAATGGTCATCAGCAAGATGCAATATATGCACTTAGGGGACTGGATAACAACATGTAATGCAGAGGGAAAACCTGTGTGTGGGGGGGAATATATTTTCTCTTCTCAGCAACAGATACAGTGGTGGTAACAGTAAAAGTTAAAACTAGTTAGCAGTTCAGTGGCTCATCAAACTGGAACACTGATCTGATTTCCTGCAAATCATTTTCCCCCCATGCCTAATGGTTTGATTGTCACTCATTTTTTTGAAAATTATCTAGCCAAGAAAAAGCCTGAATCCCTCCATTATCGTGAATAAACTCTAAGGAAATAGAATTGAAGAATTTTACATATCTTCTGAAAACATTTTCAATCCATATGAATCAAGAAATGTTTATTGTGAAAACTCTCTGTATAAGCTGCAGCATTTAAAATGATTGCCTTGGTAAGAATGTAGAAAGACCAAGTCATAAACATAGCTGAAAAGCTGGACAACTTTTTAATTATCAAAGGTGATAAGACCTTTGTCCAAGAAATAATGCTGCCACTACTAGCAATGGTAGTATTAGTCATGGTGGGGGAACAGTAAAGAAAAATCTCATGTCACTTCTGGTGAAGTACCTCTCTTTTTAGGTTAGCAATTTTCTGGAGTTTATACTCTTTGATAAAGAGTAAAACAACCCAGTCCCTCAGACTGAAATCTCCTATTTCTGCAATATTGTCTTCTCTGACCTATTCTCAGATGCTTAGAGAAGACTATTCAGTTCCTCCTCCTGAATGAGAGTTGCACTTCTTGTTTACTGCATAATATATGAGATCGCTAAATTCTATTTATCTGCAAATTCATGCACATCTTTCTACTGTTCCAGGTGATATTCAAGCACAATAAGACTTTCACTGAGTTGAAACCCTTTATTTCAGTTGAGCTATAAAATAAACCTCTAACTCATTGAGAAGTTTTCTCATGTTCTGTTGGAAAATATCTGCCCATAAAATGTCTGAATAGCAACAATTTGTGTGTCCCATCCAAAGAAGTCCAACAGTGAATATAGTTAGAATGTAATTAATAAACACAATCAAATTTTGGCAGTTGTCAAGTACAGCATATTATACTTGCTACTGTTCATGGCATGCACAAAGCAATGTTGGAAATAAAATTTAGTATTTATAAAATAGAGTTGAAAATCTCTTGCTGTTATATATCTCCCATAATATATTAGGCAACATGATGTTTTAAAACCTCTAAATGAATTCTTTACAAGGCTGCTTTGGTTTTTGATAATGCGTAATAGTAAAAGTTATAGTAATACTTACCATACCCTGGAAGGATCTCAAAGGGCATTTCAAAATGAAATAAGTACCATTATCTCCACGTTAGATAGAGAAACCGAGGTAGGAACAGGTTGCATTAATACCTCATGGCAATAAATAAGCTGGTAAGAACACAACCAGTGCCTCCTAAAATTTATGCTCATCTTCTTCTTGCTGAGTAACAACATTGCTTCCATAATTTTTTCTAGGCAATCCATGTCTTTCAGTACATTATTTGTCACTGAGTGTTTGCAAAATGCTGTTTGATCACTCTCCAGTCACTATTTGCATCCTTTGTCCTAATCTCCGTGTAATCCCTTCAGCCATAACTGCCTCATCCAGCATATCATATTCACAAGCTGCTGAAAATTGTATCAGAGAAGCATAGACCTGTAAAAGACATCATACTATCTATCTGCTATTACCATGAAATTATGGAACTTTATACAGAAAACAAAAGCTCTTGATGATTCCTACAGTTAGTAGAGTGCTTTCTCATTGAATGAGAAGGATATCTGATGTGGCACAAAGCATAGAGGGAAAATTTATACAGGAGTAATGCAGAGACTCTTGTAACAAAATCACAGTGACTACCTCAGTCAAAGATAATTCTAAGAACCAAATAATGGAGAGAAATGCTTTCTTAACACCTCTGCAGAACAGCAAATAATTACAATTTTACCTGAAAGGGATTTTTCACTCTCTTAAGGAATTTCAGTATACCTTTCCTGGAAAGCTGAGGTAAATCACAGTGCACCTGTCAGTGACATGAGAAAGAGTGATAGCACTGTGTGATAACTAACAGATAAACATCACAACTTGTGGTCTTCTGGTTTGTAAGTTCTATCAAGAAATAATATTCACCTATTCTCTTCAGAAATTTTTGTTCCTCTATAGTAACAGCAAAATGTTTCTACACAACTAGAGTTTTAACATCATGTAGAATTTTGCTTCCTATTGGCATCTTATTACCTTTTCAATCAGATTTATTGCCAAAGAAATTACTAGAAGTGCCATTTTGAATAATAGAAAAGTCAAAGGAGGTTTTAAAGTTGGAGACATTGAAAGACGTATTTGTTTGGTTATTTTTTTCTTAACAGCTGAGTAGTTTTTTGAAAACTCTTATTACAGCTAGAACTGGAACATGTCAGATTTTGAACTTCAAATACCATTTCTCACAATTCAAAAATAAAATTTCAATTTAAATTGTTTAATCAATGAATATATCACCTTGTAGGTCTAAGAGAATTTACAGCAGAATTTGTCTATCAGCTACCTTGACAATATTAGTGATAGTAAAAAAATTTAGCAGTTCAGGTAATGTTATAATTAATCTAATGGCCTTTCTCCCTCTCAAATATAGGTCATTGCAGCCATCAAGTTATCATAGCATCATGCAAATTATTCATGGTCTCATATGAAATAAGCCCTTTCTCATAATTTTCAAATGAAGAGCCTGGGCAGCAAGTTGAATATTCTAGGGATGTATCACTGTTTTATTTTCCTGCTCTTATACTCTTTACTACACATCTACTCTTGGCCATGATTTCATTTGGAATGTAAGGATGGACAGACTTAACATGATCTGGCACTGCTGTTTTTATTAGAGAACATTATAACAGAGACAGCAAATTGTTAAGCAATATCAGTACTGGTCTCTCTGTTGATGATACCAAGAACTGAACAAGAACTGAACTGCTAAATTTTGTTCTCTACACATGAATTGAAACTTGCTGGGAGGAGAGGTAACTAACATATGGTCTACCATTATAAACACTTTTCTTGTCCTGTGAAAAAAAGCAAGCTTTCAAACTGTCATTTTTTAAGAACATCAAATACATGCACTTTTACACCGAAGAGAGAAATTTCAGCACAAGTACTTGGAATTAGTTATTTTGTGAGATTATTTGCTTACATATGCAGTAATTGTGGTTTTGTAATACTATTAACAACTGGTATAACATAAAATAATAAACATTTTCAAAACAGAAGCATCAACCTACTTTCAAACTGGCCCCACATAAAAATGGCAACAAGATAAGCTGTCAATACACCTGAAAGCCAATAACATCATGCTGTGTTCTGCTATTAAAAATAAGCTTTAAAAAATTTAGAGATAAAGATAGAATGCTCATCACAGTCCTGCTGCTGAAATGCAAAGACAACTAATCCCAACAGCTCAAATGCCCTCAGCTTTCATGCTCAGGTCTGGGAAAAGTTGGTTCCTACACAAGCAAGACCCAGGCTTGGAGATACAAAGGTGTTTTGAGCTGGAGTACAGGTCCAGCAGTGATTCTGTGAGGAGCATATGCAGAATCCTCTGTCGTTACTTCAGGAAATGACAAGGTTTTGGCATCATAATTTAACATTGCAGTGTGGTCTCAATCATTTTATATAACATTGTTTTACCATTGTCTTGACACAGTAAAGTGGTCTCCATAGACTTACATTGGCATAATTTTGCCATCGTCTTGACACTGTAATACAGTCTCTATAGACTTGAATTGAATTTTTGTCATTGCCTTGAAATTGTAATGTCCTCTTCCCAGGCTTGTCTTCATAAGCACATCCTCACCATTATGTCATCCTCATTCTGAAACCACTGGGCACTTTTTCAATTAAACTTTGGAAAAGATACTGCTTGAAAGCTGATCTTCGCATGTAATCAGTGACTATTTAAAAGCTCCTATCCTTGTTTTACAGGGTTTGAAAGAATTTATCAATCAGAAGTTGTTCCAAGAAAACTAGCACACTAATATGCTGAAAGCATGTGCAAATGCACTAGGCATTTGTACATTTAAGTTCAAGGTTGTCTGGTTTTTAGGTTAGGCCAGGTCATAATGGTTTTGATTCTGTATCCTCTACTCTGTAGGGCTGCTTAGAACCCTTGATAAAACAGCATGGATTGATTAAATTAGGGATTTTTTGCAAAAACACTGAATCTTTGCAGCTCAAGATCACTTCAATCATCTTGTTTTATGATGAGCAACCAAGAATTTTCTGTCTTCTGTTGGATAGAGCTGTTCAGGACAATTTCATTTTGGGGATTGCTACTGCTGGTCCCTCTTCATAGTAGTAAAATACTGAACCAACATAGCTATTCAGCTTTACTTCCTCTGAACAAAAAGCACAAATTAAAATACTTTCTTTCCTTCATCAAGATGACAGCAACATTCCACATATAAATGCTTTCTGAATTTTTCTTCATTTTAACAAATGCCATTTGAGTCTTTTTCTTGCAGAATCAAACATGGTGAAATAATACTTTAAAGAAGAAACAGTGTTCAATATTTGCATAAAACTTACAAGTAAGTGATGCTGACTACTGAACTAGGAAATTCTTTGCTTTTTTCACCAACATGGGGTATGTAACTCTTTGGGATGGTGCTCTGCAGGGCCAGGAACTGGACTCTATGGTCCTTGGAGGTCTCTTCCAACTCAGCATATTCCATGATTCTGTGGTTTCTAAAGGAAGGTGTTTCCTTTCTAAAGATGTTTTCCTTACACTGCTTGTGGAACATAAGGCAAACTCATTTATACCTTGGACAGTCTAGAGAAATTCATTTGTAGTCAGTCAACTAGCCTGATAGTCAACATACTGGTATCCTCTTCCTCACTGTGCCCTGAACATTCTTACAGAAATGTAGGGAACTCTTCACTGAACTACAGCTGAAAGAAACATCTGTGACATGACAAAGTATAATATTTTTAGGAACATTAAGTTCAGCACAATATTCATGCAATCTTTTCCTTCGAAGGTACAGGTGAAATGGCTTTTGCTTTACTAGTAACAAATTGCAGGCATAGAAAAAGAGTGAAGTTAATTTTAATGATGCATGAAATGATTAATGTCATCAAGAATAAAGAGACTTTGCCTGATAATTTGGAATGCAGAAATAATAGAACAGGATACTGACATTCGCAAGTTGATGTTGTATCTTAATTGAAACTGAAAAGCAATAAGGTGGCACCCTTGCGTTAGAGAGGGTGCATCAGACACCTAAACACAGGTGCTTATGGTCAGCCAGAAATGCTTGAATGCTCTGTTTCTGCCTACTCTGCACACTCTGGAGGGGTACAGACTTCCTGCAGGTCTTATCTTCTATCTGCCAGCTCCTGCAGAAGCCTTGGAATAACCCAAAGCACTTCAAATGGTCCCAGATACCTGTGTTTCTGCATCTAAATCACATCCTGGAACCTAAATTAAATTTAGATTATTTGGGCTTTCGCTGACTTATGTCAGTGAAGTGAAAACAACAGGAGTAGTGTTAATAGGCTTTTGATAGCATGTAAATTCTATCAAAGCACAATTTATGCAATTTGCCTACTAAGGGTGGTGCAATATTTTTTAAACAGAACTTCAGAATAAAGCTTAATAAAAAATGGTTGAAAATTATAAAATAAAATATGTGTCAGGAAAAAAAAAAGCAGTCAGGACAAACTTAATAATTTTCCTGTTCTTTTAAAAACCTCAATGATACAGAAACGATTTGAACTAAAACCTGTTCTTCCTCTCAGAACTTAACACTCACTTTTCTTTGTATTAAATTAGCATTTGTCATAATAAGACGCAAAGTAACTGAATGCTATGTAACACAACATGACACAGGACAGTTAACAGAATACATTTAAAGAACAACACTCTTTTATTCTCAAATCAGATAGCCACCATCATTTCAGAGAACAGGTATCTAATTATAAGTATGTGTATGGACTCATGCAGAGCAGACAATGAGATGTCTTGGCTACTTGCAAACCAGCAGACACTGTGGTTCACTGAATTTCCAGATTATTTGAGGACAGTTTGTCACATCTCTAGATATTTTTTTAGTGAGTTATTTTTGCATTTACCAATCTCAATGTTCATTATTTTATTAAATTCTATTTATCCAATTCCCTTCTAATAGTGCTGAACTTTTCCAAGCAAAATTAGCTAGTGTCTGAGGAAATCCATATTTATATTTATATCATCTATATCTATATCTATCTATCTATGTCTATATATACAAAATTTAGCCTTGCAAAGGTTTTCTACAGACAAATTAGACCAATAGCAGTAAATTTACGGTGTTGAATTGAAACATCATAACAAGAAAGATGACCGGAATTATCCACTTAGTTCAAGTAGTGGCAAAATAGGACACCAGAGAGAAATTTATGGTAGTTTCTACAATACCTATTATCCTATTTAGTCCCTGATCCTATAATTGGGTTTGCCCAAGTGGATCTGATTGCAGAACAAGAGCTATATATCGTATGCTTTTCAGGGTACAGGCAATTGGGATTTTTTTTTTTCTATTTGAGGGGGTTTTTAACATTATAGGTGAGGCCTCGAGCAAAGCAGAGGCTACTGCAGCAAAAGATGAAATAAGTCAATACAAAAATTTTCATCTTTTCACTGTGTAATGAAGGTCTGTAGATATATTGTATCAGCACTGGCTATGAAAATAAGAAGACATTGAAAAATAAAGAGTGTAACTAGAGAGTTTGGGACTTTATTTCAGCCCACAGAAGAAATAGTGAGGGATTCTTGCCTTAATAATAACTGCAGTTTAATAGTGATTTATCAAAGCATCTCTCTGAAATTTCAACATGGGCAGGCCAGAATCTCTGGCTGTAAATAGTAATATTTAATATCTCACACTTCCCTAAGACTTTTCAACCAAGGATGTTAAACTGCTTTACAAATATTAATTAAGGCTTAATTAAGCAATTAATCAACTGTGTCATATTACTTTATAATTATGATTTATATTGCTCCCAGTGTGTGGTAGGCAATTTGTAGATATATGAATGAATCTTGTCCTGAAATGTAGAAATGTGTTTTTTTCCTTGTTAATCGTGACCCACAGAATCAAATATTTCTCTCTCATTGCCATCATCTCTGTAGTGTGATCATCACCAATTAAGAGCAAACATCTAGCTACCTCTGCGTTGGACAAGGTCCTACCCATGATGATTTTTGTGGTAGGCTCTTTTCAACTGTCTTTACGTCTCTCCCAGTTTATGTTTTGTATAGAAGTCTGAAGCTGGGAAGTGTCGCTGTGACTGTGACTGTGTGATCCAGGCATTTTCATCTTTTCTGTGATCCCTTTGTTCTGTGGTACCTTTGGGAAACACCATCTAGGGATTGCTCTACACCACAGGCATATCTTAAAAGCATTTCCAAGAGCAGTGGCTTAACTGTGTTGCAGACTGGCCCTGCCCAATAAATGTCTACCATTCACGGTGTAATCTCCCTATTCCTGCAAAAGACCACCAACCTGATTTAACAGTGTTGTAGAAACAGCTACATTTTTCCAAGGAATGCCTCATAAGAAATGTATTTCCGCAGCTTCCCTCTTTCGTAGTCCCTGAAACACACAATTGACCCCCTTTATACAGTGAATCTTCCACACAAAAGTTAGAAGGAAAACACTTCTCATCTACTATTCATTCTTTCTACAATTGATTAAATAATACAAACAAAAGCACACTCACATAAGCACACTTCCTGGGATTAAAGAAGGGAGATTAATTTTAGCTAATATTCACAACAAATAATTCAGTGAGTTCTATTCACAGGGTGTATTTTTTGAAGTGATAGTATGGAATGTTTTTTTTCCTTTAATCTACATAAGCACCAAGTTACTCCAAAGGGCTGCTCGGTGTCCCAGAAATGCACAGTTCACATGTCCAGGGTGCAAGGCCTGCCTGGGGTCAGAGCTGCACTGATAACACCACAGCTGTCCTCCCGTGCAAGCCTGAAAAGTGCCTCCCACCACTGCAGCCTGACAGGTTTATTTCACATTGGGGTTTTTTTGCATGTGATCACAACTCTTCTTCAGATGCCACTAATCCAGTAAGAAATATCTTCTCAGAGCTGTGAAGACTTAATGGAGACAGAATTTAACTGGGACTAGGAAGAAAGGTTCATTTCCTCAGCTGGCTTAGATTTCTACAATCATTAGCCTGCCATTACTTAATATTTATCAAATACTAAGCTTTTGCTTTTATTTATCAATCATTTTTATTTAATAAATATTACACTTTTCCTTAATATTTATCAAAGCACAGCCCTACAAGGCACTGTCAGGATGTTGTGAAAATAGAATTCATTTGTGATTGTGAAGCTTTCCCTTATTACCATAGTGTTGAAGGTCACACGAGTGAAACAAATTAAAAGGCCATTTCTTCTAATCAGTATGCATCTTTACCACTTGCTATTAACATTTTTTCCTAAAAAAAAAAAAAATTAATGGGTATGTTTACCATTTTACTTAAGTGCAATGTAAAAAACCTTGGTATTTTAAGAGGAGTTGATTATATCACGTGGAACAAATTTGGATGTGGTTAAATAGCAATTTCTTAAAGGTTTCTATAATTTTAAGCAAGTCTGAAAACACACGAATGAAAAAAATCCTAAATATGTACTGGAACTTGTAATGATATCAGTCTGCCATTAAACAGAATCTGCATTTGTGCCTTGATTATATTGTAAAACTCCAAGCTCTAATCCATTATTAAAACAAGAATAGAATATAACATTTTTCACAACATTCTTAGGATTGAATCTTCTGGATATTTACTACCCTTGATGTTTGCATTGAGAGGTCTGCATGCACATTTGAAGAAATAAAAAACTGCCTGGTTTTAAAGGAATTGAATAGAATCCTGAGGATACAGAAATTGAAGCCCCTTTACTGATGCTCATAGGAGGAAAAAATAAAAATAGCAAAACTGGTTACAAATCTCAGTTCATATCAATTTTAAGGCTAGAAATTCCTGCAGATACTGGAGTCCTCCTGATGGATGATATGCATGAATTAGGTAATTTGCTACTACGCATTCCATGAACTTCCTTAGGCACTCTACCCCCTCTTTTTGTAGAGTAAAATAATGCAGGGATCAAGACATGAAGCAGAGGATTTTAAACAATGCACTTGAAATTCCATGGTTTGCATTTTAGGGAGAAAGATGATGAACTGAACTAAAAGAGAATTAATATATTCATGATTTCTAGGAAAATTCATGCATATATCAAGTTATATGTAATATTTTAGTTTTTCTTTTGATCCAAAGAGATAATTATTACTATTAAAATATTCCTGCTTAGTTAACAAGATATTTTAGTGGGCTTTAAAAATCTGAAAATCTGAAGGCAAAAGGCCAAAAGTCTACAGTGAACATCAGGACATGGAGAAGACTCTCTAGCAGATTAACCGCCTTGATAAAATGAGGTTATATTTCTTTATGTCTGTATACAGGCTGTTCGTGCTCATGAGTGTATAATTTGGCAATATAGCCTGCAGAAAATAGAAAAGATACAATTAAACTGTAAAACAAGATTTCACTAATTCTCATTTAGATTTTACTAATTCTTTCAGATATATCTGTGAATCAGTCCTTCATGTCAGTTATAGCCATGGATAAACAGATCAGAAATAGGATTTTTATTTTATTTTTCTTTAAATATTACAAAAGTTCCACATATGGCAAAGTAAAATGGACATGTGTTTGTACAAAAGTTCATGTAATACAAACACTCAAAGATGAAGAAAAATATAAAACATATTTTTTGCTTATTCCGAAAAGCAAGCAGCAATTGTCACCATTATAAGACTTATCAGTCATAGATACACAAAAGCAAAAACATTTTAAATATTCAATATTCATGTCAAATGTATTCTTCAAGACATATTTCATTTGAATTTTTTTTTTTGTTTCATTCTAATCTTTGAAGGATTCAGCAAAGTTATGGCACAAAACATTGCATTTCCTGGGAGCTCTCTATTTATTACTGTAGCTGCTCTTTATCATTTTGTACTGTAGTAGCCACTGTGCATCAGCAGCTTTTCTGGCACTGTATTGTCTAGAACTGCTAAGGAAGATGTCTGTTCACTAAGAATCTGTCTAGCACATTATTCTGATATGCTCCATAAGTTAGCAGATCAATAGTTAAAAAAAAAAAAAAATCTTTGCTTTCTGATATTGCATGTCCTTTGTTGCTTCAACCATTAACATTTGTGAGCTGCCGTCAGTAATTTCTTTAATGAGATTGTTGTGGTTTTCTTTAGGAAATGTAACTGTCAGGCATTTTACATTTGTCCCTACTAATAATTCCCCAGGCCTTTATTAAAGAGATTTACAGATTTCTTAAATCCACAGTCCTGCATCACTCA